>NW_027490387.1:300000-405863 GCF_050948175.1 Xylocopa sonorina | reverse complement strand
TCTACACTTCAAATGAATGTAAATGCGACACTTCCTTGCAAGGAAATAGCGTTTGCAAATGTCTACCTATCGTAGCAATAGTGTTCTAATGCTTCTTAAAACGCGATATCGCATCTCATTTCTATGTTTCATGATAAGATATAATATGATTTGCGAAGTGTCATGTATTCCTCGTCTACACTTCAAATGAATGTAAATGCGACACTTCCTTGCTAGGAAATAGCGTCTGCAGATGTCTAGGTATCGTAGCAATAGAGTTCTAATGCTTCTTAAAACGAGATATTGCATCTCATATCTATGTTTCATGATAAGATATAATATTCATTGTGAAGTGTTATGCATTCCTCGTCTACACTTCAAATGAATGTAAATGCGACACTTCCTTGCAAGGAAATAGCGTTTGCAGATGTCTACGTATCGTAGCAATAGAGTTCTTATGATTCTTAAAACGCGATATCGCATCTCATTTCTATGTTTCATGGTAAGATATAATATGATTTGCGAAGTGTTATGTATTCCTCGTCTACACTTCAAATGAATGTAAATGCGACACTCCCTTGCAAGGAAATAGCGTTTGCAAATGTCTACCTATCGTAGCAATAGTGTTCTAATGCTTGTTAAAACGCGATATCGCATCTCATTTCTATGTTTCATGATAAGATATAATATGATTTGCGAAGTGTCATGTATTCCTCGTCTACACTTCAATTGAATGTAAATGCGACACTTCCTTGCAAGGAAATAGCGTTTGCAGATGTCTACGTATCGTAGCAATAGAGTTCTAATGCTTCTTAAAACGCGATATCGCATCTCATTTCTATGTTTCATTGTAAGATATAATATGATTTGCGAAGTGTTATGTATTCCTCGTCTACACATCAACTGAATGTAAATGCGACACTTCCTTGCAAGGAAATAGCGTTTGCAAATGTCTACCTATCGTAGCAATAGTGTTCTAATGCTTCTTAAAACGCGATATCGCATCTCATTTCTATGTTTCATGGTAAGATATAATATGATTTGCGAAGTGTTATGTATTCCTCGTCTACACATCAAATGAATGTAAATGCGACACTTCCTTGCAAGGAAATAGCGTTTGCAGATGTCTACGTATCGTAGCAATAGAGTTCTAATGCTTCTTAAAACGCGATATCGCATCTCATTTCTATGTTTCATGGTAAGATATAATATGACTTGCGAAGTGTTATGTATTCCTCGTCTACACTTCAAATGAATGTAAATGCGACACTTCCTTGCTAGGAAATAGCGTTTGCAAATGTCTACCTATCGTAGCAATAGTGTTCTAATGCTTCTTAAAACGCGATATCGCATCTCATTTCTATGTTTCATGATAAGATATAATATGATTTGCGAAGTGTCATGTATTCCTCGTCTACACTTCAATTGAATGTAAATGCGACACTACCTTGCAAGGAAATAGCGTTTGCAGATGTCTACGTATCGTAGCAATAGAGTTCTAATGCTTTTTAAAACGCGATATCGCATCTCATTTCTATGTTTCATGGTAAGATATAATATGATTTGCGAAGTGTTATGTATTCCTCGTCTACACATCAACTGAATGTAAATGCGACACTTCCTTGCAAGGAAATAGCGTTTGCAAATGTCTACCTATCGTAGCAATAGTGTTCTAATGCTTCTTAAAACGCGATATCGCATCTCAATTTTATGTTTCATGATAAGATATAATATGATTTGCGAATTGTCATGTATTCCTCGTCTACACTTCAAATGAATGTAAATGCGACACTTCCTTGCAAGGAAATAGCGTTTGCAGATGTCTACGTATCGTAGCAATAGAGTTCTAATGCTTCTTAAAACGCGATATCGCATCTCATTTCTATGTTTCATGGTAAGATATAATATGATTTGCGAAGTGTTATGTATTCCTCGTCTACACTTAAAATGAATGTAAATGCGACACTTCTTTGCAAGGAAATAGCGTTTGCAGAAGTCTACGTATCGTAGCAATAGAGTTCTTATGATTCTTAAAACGCGATATCGCATCTCATTTCTATGTTTCATGGTAAGATATAATATTATTTGCGAAGTGTTATGTATTCCTCGTCTACACATCAAATGTATGTAAATGCGACACTTCCTTGCAAGGAAATAGCGTTTGCAGATGTCTACGTATCGTAGCAATAGAGTTCTAATGCTTCTTAAAACGCGATATCGCATCTCATTTCTATGTTTCATGGTAAGATATAATATGACTTGCGAAGTGTTATGTATTCCTCGTCTACACTTCAAATGAATGTAAATGCGACACTTCCTTGCTAGGAAATAGCGTCTGCAGATGTCTAGGTATCGTAGCAATAGAGTTCTAATGCTTCTTAAAACGCGATATCGCATCTCATTTCTATGTTTCATGGTAAGATATAATATGATTTGCGAAGTGTTATGTATTCCTCGTCTACACTTCAAATGAATGTAAATGCGACACTTCCTTGCAAGGAAATAGCGTTTGCACATGTCTACCTATCGTAGCAATAGTGTTCTAATGCTTCTTAAAACGCGATATCGCATCTCATTTCTATGTTTCATGGTAAGATATAATATGATTTGCGAAGTGTCATGTATTCCTCGTCTACACTTCAAATGAATGTAAATGCGACACTTCCTTGCTAGGAAATAGCGTCTGCAGATGTGTAGGTATCGTAGCAATAGAGTTCTAATGCTTCTTAAAACGAGATATTGCATCTCATATCTATGTTTCATGATAAGATATAATATTCATTGTGAAGTGTTATGCATTCCTCGTCTACACTTCAAATGAATGTAAATGCGACACTTCCTTGCAAGGAAATAGCGTTTGCAGATGTCTACGTATCGTAGCAATAGAGTTCTTATGATTCTTAAAACGCGATATCGCATCTCATATCTATGTTTCATGGTAAGATATAATATGATTTGCGAAGTGTTATGTATTCCTCGTCTACACATCAACTGAATGTAAATGCGACACTTCCTTGCAAGGAAATAGCGTTTGCAAATGTCTACCTATCGTAGCAATAGTGTTCTAATGCTTCTTAAAACGCGATATCGCATCTCATTTCTATGTTTCATGATAAGATATAATATGATTCGCGAAGTGTCATGTATTCCTCGTCTACACTTCAAATGAATGTAAATGCGACACTTCCTTGCAAGGAAATAGCGTTTGCAGATGTCTACGTATCGTAGCAATAGAGTTCTAATGCTTCTTAAAACGCGATATCGCATCTCATTTCTATGTTTCATGGTAAGATATAATATGATTTGCGAAGTGTTATGTATTCCTCGTCTACACATCAAATGAATGTAAATGCGACACTTCCTTGCAAGGAAATAGCGTTTGCAGATGTCTACGTATCGTAGCAATAGAGTTCTAATGCTTCTTAAAACGCGATATCGCATCTCATTTCTATGTTTCATGGTAAAATATAATATGACTTGCGAAGTGTTATGTATTCCTCGTCTACACTTCAAATGAATGTAAATGCGACACTTCCTTGCTAGGAAATAGCGTCTGCAGATGTCTAGGTATCGTAGCAATAGAGTTCTAATGCTTCTTAAAACGCGATATCGCATCTCATTTCTATGTTTCATTGTAAGATATAATATGATTTGCGAAGTGTTCTGTATTCCTCGTCTACACTTCAAATGAATGTAAATGCGACACTTCCTTGCAAGGAAATAGCGTTTGCAAATGTCTACCTATCGTAGCAATAGTGTTCTAATGCTTCCTAAAACGCGATATCGCATCTCATTTCTATGTTTCATGATAAGATATAATATGATTTGCGAAGTGTCATGTATTCCTCGTCTACACTTCAAATGAATGTAAATGCGACACTTCCTTGCTAGGAAATAGCGTCTGCAGATGTCTAGGTATCGTAGCAATAGAGTTCTAATGCTTCTTAAAACGAGATATTGCATCTCATATCTATGTTTCATGATAAGATATAATATTCATTGTGAAGTGTTATGCATTCCTCGTCTACACTTCAAATGAATGTAAATGCGACACTTCCTTGCAAGGAAATAGCGTTTGCAGATGTCTACGTATCGTAGCAGTAGAGTTCTTATGATTCTTAAAACGCGATATCGCATCTCATTTCTATGTTTCATGGTAAGATATAATATGATTTGCGAAGTGTTATGTATTCCTCGTCTACACTTCAAATGAATGTAAATGCGACACTTCCTTGCAAGGAAGTAGCGTTTGCAGATATCTACGTATCGTAGCAATAGAGTTCTAATGCTTCTTAAAACGCGATATCGCATCTCATTTCTATGTTTCATGGTAAGATATAATATGATTTGCGAAGTGTTATGTATTCCTCGTCTACACATCAACTGAATGTAAATGCGACACTTCCTTGCAAGGAAATAGCGTTTGCAAATGTCTACCTATCGTAGCAATAGAGTTCTAATGCTTCTTAAAACGCGATATCGCATCTCATTTCTATGTTTCATGGTAAGATATAATATGATTTGCGAAGTGTTATGTATTCCTCGTCTACACATCAAATGAATGTAAATGCGACACTTCCTTGCAAGGAAATAGCGTTTGCAGATGTCTACGTATCGTAGCAATAGAGTTCTAATGCTTCTTAAAACGCGATATCGCATCTCATTTCTATGTTTCATGGTAAGATATAATATGACTTGCGAAGTGTTATGTATTCCTCGTCTACACTTCAAATGAATGTAAATGCGACACTTCCTTGCTAGGAAATAGCGTCTGCAGATGTCTAGGTATCGTAGCAATAGAGTTCTAATGCTTCTTAAAACGAGATATTGCATCTCATATCTATGTTTCATGATAAGATATAATATTCATTGTGAAGTGTTATGCATTCCTCGTCTACACTTCAAATGAATGTAAATGCGACACTTCCTTGCAAGGAAATAGCGTTTGCAGATGTCTACGTATCGTAGCAGTAGAGTTCTTATGATTCTTAAAACGCGATATCGCATCTCATTTCTATGTTTCATGGTAAGATATAATATGATTTGCGAAGTGTTATGTATTCCTCGTCTACACTTCAAATGAATGTAAATGCGACACTTCCTTGCAAGGAAGTAGCGTTTGCAGATATCTACGTATCGTAGCAATAGAGTTCTAATGCTTCTTAAAACGCGATATCGCATCTCATTTCTATGTTTCATGGTAAGATATAATATGATTTGCGAAGTGTTATGTATTCCTCGTCTACACATCAACTGAATGTAAATGCGACACTTCCTTGCAAGGAAATAGCGTTTGCAAATGTCTACCTATCGTAGCAATAGAGTTCTAATGCTTCTTAAAACGCGATATCGCATCTCATTTCTATGTTTCATGGTAAGATATAATATGATTTGCGAAGTGTTATGTATTCCTCGTCTACACATCAAATGAATGTAAATGCGACACTTCCTTGCAAGGAAATAGCGTTTGCAGATGTCTACGTATCGTAGCAATAGAGTTCTAATGCTTCTTAAAACGCGATATCGCATCTCATTTCTATGTTTCATGGTAAGATATAATATGACTTGCGAAGTGTTATGTATTCCTCGTCTACACTTCAAATGAATGTAAATGCGACACTTCCTTGCTAGGAAATAGCGTCTGCAGATGTCTAGGTATCGTAGCAATAGAGTTCTAATGCTTCTTAGAACGCGATATCGCATCTCATTTCTATGTTTCATGGTAAGAAATAATATGATTTGCGAAGTGTTATGTATTACTCGTCTACACTTCAAATGAATGTAAATGCGACACTTCCTTGCAAGGAAATAGCGTTTGCAAATGTCTACCTATCGTAGCAATAGTGTTCTAATGCTTCTTAAAACGCGATATCGCATCTCATTTCTATGTTTCATGATAAGATATAATATGATTTGCGAAGTGTCATGTATTCCTCGTCTACACTTCAAATGAATGTAAATGCGACACTTCCTTGCTAGGAAATAGCGTCTGCAGATGTCTAGGTATCGTAGCAATAGAGTTCTAATGCTTCTTAAAACGAGATATTGCATCTCATATCTATGTTTCATGATAAGATATAATATTCATTGTGAAGTGTTATGCATTCCTCGTCTACACTTCAAATGAATGTAAATGCGACACTTCCTTGCAAGGAAATAGCGTTTGCAGATGTCTACGTATCGTAGCAATAGAGTTCTTATGATTCTTAAAACGCGATATCGCATCTCATTTCTATGTTTCATGGTAAGATATAATATGATTTGCGAAGTGTTATGTATTCCTCGTCTACACTTCAAATGAATGTAAATGCGACACTCCCTTGCAAGGAAATAGCGTTTGCAAATGTCTACCTATCGTAGCAATAGTGTTCTAATGCTTGTTAAAACGCGATATCGCATCTCATTTCTATGTTTCATGATAAGATATAATATGATTTGCGAAGTGTCATGTATTCCTCGTCTACACTTCAACTGAATGTAAATGCGACACTTCCTTGCAAGGAAATAGCGTTTGCAGATGTCTACGTATCGTAGCAATAGAGTTCTAATGCTTCTTAAAACGCGATATCGCATCTCATTTCTATGTTTCATTGTAAGATATAATATGATTTGCGAAGTGTTATGTATTCCTCGTCTACACATCAACTGAATGTAAATGCGACACTTCCTTGCAAGGAAATAGCGTTTGCAAATGTCTACCTATCGTAGCAATAGTGTTCTAATGCTTCTTAAAACGCGATATCGCATCTCATTTCTATGTTTCATGGTAAGATATAATATGATTTGCGAAGTGTTATGTATTCCTCGTCTACACATCAAATGAATGTAAATGCGACACTTCCTTGCAAGGAAATAGCGTTTGCAGATGACTACGTATCGTAGCAATAGAGTTCTAATGCTTCTTAAAACGCGATATCGCATCTCATTTCTATGTTTCATGGTAAGATATAATATGACTTGCGAAGTGTTATGTATTCCTCGTCTACACTTCAAATGAATGTAAATGCGACACTTCCTTGCTAGGAAATAGCGTTTGCAAATGTCTACCTATCGTAGCAATAGTGTTCTAATGCTTCTTAAAACGCGATATCGCATCTCATTTCTATGTTTCATGATAAGATATAATATGATTTGCGAAGTGTCATGTATTCCTCGTCTACACTTCAATTGAATGTAAATGCGACACTACCTTGCAAGGAAATAGCGTTTGCAGATGTCTACGTATCGTAGCAATAGAGATCTAATGCTTTTTAAAACGCGATATCGCATCTCATTTCTATGTTTCATGGTAAGATATAATATGATTTGCGAAGTGTTATGTATTCCTCGTCTACACATCAACTGAATGTAAATGCGACACTTCCTTGCAAGGAAATAGCGTTTGCAAATGTCTACCTATCGTAGCAATAGTGTTCTAATGCTTCTTAAAACGCGATATCGCATCTCAATTTTATGTTTCATGATAAGATATAATATGATTTGCGAAGTGTCATGTATTCCTCGTCTACACTTCAAATGAATGTAAATGCGACACTTCCTTGCAAGGAAATAGCGTTTGCAGATGTCTACGTATCGTAGCAATAGTGTTCTTATGATTCTTAAAACGCGATATCGCACCTCATTTCTATGTTTCATGGTAAGATATAATATGATTTGCGAAGTGTCATGTATTCCTCGTCTACTCTTCAATTGAATGTAAATGCGACACTTCCTTGCAAGGAAATAGCGTTTGCAGATGTCTACGTATCGTAGCAATGGATTTCTAATGCTTCTTAAAAGGCGATATCGCATCCCATTTCTATGTTTCATGGTAAGGTATAATATGATTTGCGAAGTGTTATGTATTCCTCGTCTACACTTCAAATGAATGTAAATGCGACACTTCTTTGCAAGGAAATAGCGTTTGCAGATGTCTACGTATCGTAGCAATAGAGTTCTTATGATTCTTAAAACGCGATATCGCATCTCATTTCTATGTTTCATGGTAAGATATAATATGACTTGCGAAGTGTTATGTATTCCTCGTCTACACTTCAAATGAATGTAAATGCGACACTTCCTTGCAAGGAAATAGCGTTTGCAGATGTCTACGTATCGTAGCAATAGAGTTCTAATGCTTCTTAAAACGCGATATCGCATCTCATTTCTATGTTTCATGGTAAGATATAATATGATTTGCGAAGTGTTATGTATTCCTCGTCTACACTTCAAATGAATGTAAATGCGACACTTCCTTGCAAGGAAATAGCGTTTGCAAATGTCTACCTATCGTAGCAATAGTGTTCTAATGCTTCTTAAAACGCGATATCGCATCTCATTTCTATGTTTCATGATAAGATATAATATGATTTGCGAAGTGTCATGTATTCCTCGTCTACTCTTCAATTGAATGTAAATGCGACACTTCCTTGCAAGGAAATAGCGTTTGCAGATGTCTACGTATCGTAGCAATAGAGTTCTAATGCTTCTTAAAACGCGATATCGCATCTCATTTCTATGTTTCATGGTAAGATATAATATGATTTGCGAAGTGTTATGTATTCCTCGTCTACACATCAACTGAATGTAAATGCGACACTTCCTTGCAAGGAAATATTTTTTGCAAATGTCTACCTATCGTAGCAATAGTGTTCTAATGCTTCTTAAAACGCGATATCGCATCTCATTTCTATGTTTCATGGTAAGATATAATATGATTTGCGAAGTGTTATGTATTCCTCGTCTACACATCAAATGAATGTAAATGCGACACTTCCTTGCAAGGAAATAGCGTTTGCAGATGTCTACGTATCGTAGCAATAGAGTTCTAATGCTTCTTAAAACGCGATATCGCATCTCATTTCTATGTTTCATGGTAAGATATAATATGACTTGCGAAGTGTTATGTATTCCTCTTCTACACTTCAAATGAATGTAAATGCGACACTTCCTTGCTAGGAAATAGCGTTTGCAAATGTCTACCTATCGTAGCAATAGTGTTCTAATGCTTCTTAAAACGCGATATCGCATCTCATTTCTATGTTTCATGGTAAGATATAATATGATTTGCGAAGTGTTATGTATTCCTCGTCTACACATCAAATGAATGTAAATGCGACACTTCCTTGCAAGGAAATAGCGTTTGCAGATGTCTACGTATCGTAGCAATAGAGTTCTAATGCTTCTTAAAACGCGATATCGCATCTCATTTCTATGTTTCATGGTAAGATATAATATGACTTGCGAAGTGTTATGTATTCCTCTTCTACACTTCAAATGAATGTAAATGCGACACTTCCTTGCTAGGAAATAGCGTTTGCAAATGTCTACCTATCGTAGCAATAGTGTTCTAATGCTTCTTAAAACGCGATATCGCATCTCATTTCTATGTTTCATGATAAGATATAATATGATTTGCGAAGTGTCATGTATTCCTCGTCTACACTTCAATTGAATGTAAATGCGACACTACCTTGCAAGGAAATAGCGTTTGCAGATGTCTACGTATCGTAGCAATAGAGATCTAATGCTTTTTAAAACGCGATATCGCATCTCATTTCTATGTTTCATGGTAAGATATAATATGATTTGCGAAGTGTTATGTATTCCTCGTCTACACATCAACTGAATGTAAATGCGACACTTCCTTGCAAGGAAATAGCGTTTGCAAATGTCTACCTATCGTAGCAATAGTGTTCTAATGCTTCTTAAAACGCGATATCGCATCTCAATTTTATGTTTCATGATAAGATATAATATGATTTGCGAAGTGTCATGTATTCCTCGTCTACACTTCAAATGAATGTAAATGCGACACTTCCTTGCAAGGAAATAGCGTTTGCAGATGTCTACGTATCGTAGCAATAGTGTTCTTATGATTCTTAAAACGCGATATCGCACCTCATTTCTATGTTTCATGGTAAGATATAATATGATTTGCGAAGTGTCATGTATTCCTCGTCTACTCTTCAATTGAATGTAAATGCGACACTTCCTTGCAAGGAAATAGCGTTTGCAGATGTCTACGTATCGTAGCAATGGATTTCTAATGCTTCTTAAAAGGCGATATCGCATCCCATTTCTATGTTTCATGGTAAGGTATAATATGATTTGCGAAGTGTTATGTATTCCTCGTCTACACTTCAAATGAATGTAAATGCGACACTTCTTTGCAAGGAAATAGCGTTTGCAGATGTCTACGTATCGTAGCAATAGAGTTCTTATGATTCTTAAAACGCGATATCGCATCTCATTTCTATGTTTCATGGTAAGATATAATATGATTTGCGAAGTGTTATGTATTCCTCGTCTACACTTCAAATGAATGTAAATGCGACACTTCCTTGCAAGGAAATAGCGTTTGCAGATGTCTACGTATCGTAGCAATAGAGTTCTAATGCTTCTTAAAACGCGATATCGCATCTCATTTCTATGTTTCATGGTAAGATATAATATGATTTGCGAAGTGTTATGTATTCCTCGTCTACACTTCAAATGAATGTAAATGCGACACTTCCTTGCAAGGAAATAGCGTTTGCAAATGTCTACCTATCGTAGCAATAGTGTTCTAATGCTTCTTAAAACGCGATATCGCATCTCATTTCTATGTTTCATGATAAGATATAATATGATTTGCGAAGTGTCATGTATTCCTCGTCTACTCTTCAATTGAATGTAAATGCGACACTTCCTTGCAAGGAAATAGCGTTTGCAGATGTCTACGTATCGTAGCAATAGAGTTCTAATGCTTCTTAAAACGCGATATCGCATCTCATTTCTATGTTTCATGGTAAGATATAATATGATTTGCGAAGTGTTATGTATTCCTCGTCTACACATCAACTGAATGTAAATGCGACACTTCCTTGCAAGGAAATATTTTTTGCAAATGTCTACCTATCGTAGCAATAGTGTTCTAATGCTTCTTAAAACGCGATATCGCATCTCATTTCTATGTTTCATGGTAAGATATAATATGATTTGCGAAGTGTTATGTATTCCTCGTCTACACATCAAATGAATGTAAATGCGACACTTCCTTGCAAGGAAATAGCGTTTGCAGATGTCTACGTATCGTAGCAATAGAGTTCTAATGCTTCTTAAAACGCGATATCGCATCTCATTTCTATGTTTCATGGTAAGATATAATATGACTTGCGAAGTGTTATGTATTCCTCTTCTACACTTCAAATGAATGTAAATGCGACACTTCCTTGCTAGGAAATAGCGTTTGCAAATGTCTACCTATCGTAGCAATAGTGTTCTAATGCTTCTTAAAACGCGATATCGCATCTCATTTCTATGTTTCATGGTAAGATATAATATGATTTGCGAAGTGTTATGTATTCCTCGTCTACACATCAAATGAATGTAAATGCGACACTTCCTTGCAAGGAAATAGCGTTTGCAGATGTCTACGTATCGTAGCAATAGAGTTCTAATGCTTCTTAAAACGCGATATCGCATCTCATTTCTATGTTTCATGGTAAGATATAATATGACTTGCGAAGTGTTATGTATTCCTCTTCTACACTTCAAATGAATGTAAATGCGACACTTCCTTGCTAGGAAATAGCGTTTGCAAATGTCTACCTATTGTAGCAATAGTGTTCTAATGCTTCTTAAAACGCGATATCGCATCTCATATCTATGTTTCATGATAAGATATAATATGATTTGCGAAGTGTCATGTGTTCCTCGTCTACACTTCAAATGAATGTAAATGCCACACTTCCTTGCAAGGAAATAGCGTTTGCAGCTGTCTACGTATCGTAGCAATAGAGTTCTAATGCTTCTTAAAACGCGATATCGCAACTCATTTCTATGTTTCATGGTAAGATATAATTTGCTTTGCGAAGTGTTATGTATTCCTCGTCTACACTTCAAATGAATGTAAATGCGACACTTTCTTGCAAGGAAATAGCGTTTGCAGATGTTTACGTATCGTAGCATTGGATTTCTGATGCTTCTTAAAACGAGATATTGCATCTCATATCTATGTTTCATGATAAGATATAATATTCATTGCGAAGTGTTATGCATTCCTCGTCTACGATTCAAATGAATGAAAATGCGACACTTCCTTGCACGGAAATAGCGTTTGCAGATGTCTACGTATCGTAGCAATAGAGTTCTAATGCTTCTTAAAACGCGATATCACATCTCATTTCTATGTTTCATGGTAAGATATAATATGATTTGCGAAGTGTTATGTATTCCTCGTCTACACATCAAATGTATGTAAATGCGACACTTCCTTGCAAGGAAATAGCGTTTGCAAATGTCTACCTATCGTAGCAATAGTGTTCTAATGCTTCTTAAAACGCGATATCGCATCTCATTTCTATGTTTCATGGTAAGATATAATATGATTTGCGAAGTGTTATGTATTCCTCGTCTACACATCAAATGAATGTAAATGCGACACTTCCTTGCAAGGAAATAGCGTTTGCAGATGTCTACGTATCGTAGCAATAGAGTTCTAATGCTTCTTAAAACGCGATATCGCATCTCATTTCTATGTTTCATGGTAAGATATAATATGACTTGCGAAGTGTTATGTATTCCTCTTCTACACTTCAAATGAATGTAAATGCGACACTTCCTTGCTAGGAAATAGCGTTTGCAAATGTCTACCTATCGTAGCAATAGTGTTCTAATGCTTCTTAAAACGCGATATCGCATCTCATTTCTATGTTTCATGGTAAGATATAATATGATTTGCGAAGTGTTATGTATTCCTCGTCTACACATCAAATGAATGTAAATGCGACACTTCCTTGCAAGGAAATAGCGTTTGCAGATGTCTACGTATCGTAGCAATAGAGTTCTAATGCTTCTTAAAACGCGATATCGCATCTCATTTCTATGTTTCATGGTAAGATATAATATGACTTGCGAAGTGTTATGTATTCCTCTTCTACACTTCAAATGAATGTAAATGCGACACTTCCTTGCTAGGAAATAGCGTTTGCAAATGTCTACCTATTGTAGCAATAGTGTTCTAATGCTTCTTAAAACGCGATATCGCATCTCATATCTATGTTTCATGATAAGATATAATATGATTTGCGAAGTGTCATGTGTTCCTCGTCTACACTTCAAATGAATGTAAATGCCACACTTCCTTGAAAGGAAATAGCGTTTGCAGATGTCTACGTATCGTAGCAATAGAGTTCTAATGCTTCTTAAAACGCGATATCGCAACTCATTTCTATGTTTCATGGTAAGATATAATTTGCTTTGCGAAGTGTTATGTATTCCTCGTCTACACTTCAAATGAATGTAAATGCGACACTTTCTTGCAAGGAAATAGCGTTTGCAGATGTTTACGTATCGTAGCATTGGATTTCTGATGCTTCTTAAAACGAGATATTGCATCTCATATCTATGTTTCATGATAAGATATAATATTCATTGCGAAGTGTTATGCATTCCTCGTCTACGATTCAAATGAATGAAAATGCGACACTTCCTTGCACGGAAATAGCGTTTGCAGATGTCTACGTATCGTAGCAATAGAGTTCTAATGCTTCTTAAAACGCGATATCACATCTCATTTCTATGTTTCATGGTAAGATATAATATGATTTGCGAAGTGTTATGTATTCCTCGTCTACACATCAAATGAATGTAAATGCGACACTTCCTTGCAAGGAAATAGCGTTTGCAGATGTCTACGTATCGTAGCAATAGAGATCTTTTGATTCTTAAAACTCGATATCGCATCTCATTTCTATGTTTCATGGTAAGATATAATATGATTTGCGAAGTGTCATGTATTCCTCGTCTACACTTCAAATGAATGTAAATGCGACACTTCCTTGCTAGGAAATAGCGTCTGCAGATGTCTAGGTATCGTAGCAATAGAGTTCTAATGCTTCTTAAAACGAGATATTGCATCTCATATCTATGTTTCATGATAAGATATAATATTCATTGTGAAGTGTTATGCATTCCTCGTCTACACTTCAAATGAATGTAAATGCGACACTTCCTTGCAAGCAAATAGCGTTTGCAGATGTCTACGTGTCGTAGCAATAGAGTTCTTATGATTCTTAAAACGCGATATCGCATCTCATTTCTATGTTTCATGGTAAGATATAATATGATTTGCGAAGTGTTATGTATTCCTCGTCTACACATCAACTGAATGTAAATGCGACACTTCCTTGCTAGGAAATAGCGTCTGCAGATGTCTAGGTATCGTAGCAATAGAGTTCTAATGCTTCTTAAAACGCGATATCGCATCCCATTTCTATGTTTCATGGTAAGATATAATATGATTTGCGAAGTGTTATGTATTCCTCGTCTACACTTCAAATGAATGTAAATGCGACACTTCCTTGCAAGGAAATAGCGTTTGCAAATGTCTACCTATCGTAGCAATAGTGTTTTAATGCTTCTTAAAACGCGATATCGCATCTCATTTCTATGTTTCATGATAAAATATAATTTGATTTGCGAAGTGTCATGTATTCCTCGTCTACACTTCAAATGAATGTAAATGCGACACTTCCTTGCAAGGAAATAGCGTTTGCAGATGTCTACGTATCGTAGCAATAGAGTTCTAATGCTTCTTAAAACGCGATATCGCATCTCATTTCTATGTTTCATGGTAAGATATAATATGATTTGCGAAGTGTTATGAATTCCTCGTCTACACTTCAAATGAATGTAAATGCGACACTTCCTTGCAAGGAAATAGCGTTTGCAGATGTCTACGTATCGTAGCAATGGATTTCTAATGCTTCTTAAAAGGCGATATCGCATCTCATTTCTATGTTTCATGGTAAGGTATAATATGATTTGCGAAGTGTTATCTATTCCTCGTCTACACTTCAAATGAATGTAAATGCGACACTTCCTTGCTAGGAAATAGCGTCTGCAGATGTCTAGGTATCGTAGCAATAGAGTTCTAATGCTTCTTAAAACGCGATATCGCATCTCATTTCTATGTTTCCTGGTAAGATATAATATGATTTGCGAAGTGTTATGTATTCCTCGTCTACACTTCAAATGAATGTAAATGCGACACTTCCTTGCAAGGAAATAGCGTTTGCACATGTCTACCTATCGTAGCAATAGTGTTCTGATGCTTCTTAAAACGCGATATCGCATCTCATTTCTATGTTTCATGGTAAGATATAATATGATTTGCGAAGTGTCATGTATTCCTCGTCTACACTTCAAATGAATTTAAATGCGACACTTCCTTGCAAGGAAATAGCGTTTGCAGATGTCTACGTATCGTAGCAATAGAGTTCTAATGCTACTTAAAACGCGATATCGCATGTCATTTCTATGTTTCATGGTAAGATATAATATGATTTGCGAAATGTTATGTATTCCTCGTCTACACATCAACTGAATGTAAATGCGACACTTCCTTGCAAGGAAATAGCGCTTGCAGATGTCTACGTATCGTAGCAATAGAGTTCTTATGATTCTTAAGACGCGATATCGCATCTCATTTCTATGTTTCATGGTAAGATATAATATGATTTGCGAAGTGTTATGTATTCCTCGTCTACACTTCAAATGAATGTAAATGCGACACTTCTTTGCAAGGAAATAGCGTTTGCAGATGTCTACGTATCGTAGCAATAGAGTTCTTATGATTCTTAAAACGCGATATCGCATCTCATTTCTATGTTTCATGGTAAGATATAAAATGATTTGCGAAGTGTCATGTATTCCTCGTCTACACTTCAAATGAATGTAAATGCGACACTTCCTTGCAAGGAAATAGCGTTTCCAGATGTCTACGTATCGTAGCAATAGAGTTCTTATGATTCTTAAAACGCGATATCGCATCTCATTTCGATGTTTCATGGTAAGATATAATATGATTTGCGAAGTGTTATGTATTCCTCGTCTACACTTCAAATGAATGTAAATGCGACACTTCTTTGCAAGGAAATAGCGTTTGCAGATGTCTACGTATCGTAGCAATAGAGTTCTTATGATTCTTAAAACGCGATATCGCATCCCATTTCTATGTTTCATGGTAAGATATAATATGATTTGCGAAGTGTTATGTATTCCTCGTCTACACTTCAAATGAATGTAAATGCGACACTTCCTTGCAAGGAAATAGCGTTTGCAAATGTCTACCTATCGTAGCAATAGTGTTTTAATGCTTCTTAAAACGCGATATCGCATCTCATTTCTATGTTTCATGATAAAATATAATTTGATTTGCGAAGTGTCATGTATTCCTCGTCTACACTTCAAATGAATGTAAATGCGACACTTCCTTGCAAGGAAATAGCGTTTGCAGATGTCTACGTATCGTAGCAATAGAGTTCTAATGCTTCTTAAAACGCGATATCGCATCTCATTTCTATGTTTCATGGTAAGATATAATATGATTTGCGAAGTGTTATGAATTCCTCGTCTACACTTCAAATGAATGTAAATGCGACACTTCCTTGCAAGGAAATAGCGTTTGCAGATGTCTACGTATCGTAGCAATGGATTTCTAATGCTTCTTAAAAGGCGATATCGCATCTCATTTCTATGTTTCATGGTAAGGTATAATATGATTTGCGAAGTGTTATCTATTCCTCGTCTACACTTCAAATGAATGTAAATGCGACACTTCCTTGCTAGGAAATAGCGTCTGCAGATGTCTAGGTATCGTAGCAATAGAGTTCTAATGCTTCTTAAAACGCGATATCGCATCTCATTTCTATGTTTCCTGGTAAGATATAATATGATTTGCGAAGTGTTATGTATTCCTCGTCTACACTTCAAATGAATGTAAATGCGACACTTCCTTGCAAGGAAATAGCGTTTGCACATGTCTACCTATCGTAGCAATAGTGTTCTGATGCTTCTTAAAACGCGATATCGCATCTCATTTCTATGTTTCATGGTAAGATATAATATGATTTGCGAAGTGTCATGTATTCCTCGTCTACACTTCAAATGAATTTAAATGCGACACTTCCTTGCAAGGAAATAGCGTTTGCAGATGTCTACGTATCGTAGCAATAGAGTTCTAATGCTACTTAAAACGCGATATCGCATGTCATTTCTATGTTTCATGGTAAGATATAATATGATTTGCGAAATGTTATGTATTCCTCGTCTACACATCAACTGAATGTAAATGCGACACTTCCTTGCAAGGAAATAGCGCTTGCAGATGTCTACGTATCGTAGCAATAGAGTTCTTATGATTCTTAAGACGCGATATCGCATCTCATTTCTATGTTTCATGGTAAGATATAAAATGATTTGCGAAGTGTCATGTATTCCTCGTCTACACTTCAAATGAATGTAAATGCGACACTTCCTTGCAAGGAAATAGCGTTTGCAGATGTCTACGTATCGTAGCAATGGATTTCTAATGGTTCTTAAAAGGCGATATCGCATCTCATTTCTATGTTTCATGGTAAGATATAATATCATTTGCGGAGTGTTATGTATTCCACGTCTACACTTCAAATGAATGTAAATGCGACACTTCCTTGCAAGGAAATAGCGTTTCCAGATGTCTACGTATCGTAGCAATAGAGTTCTTATGATTCTTAAAACGCGATATCGCATCTCATTTCGATGTTTCATGGTAAGATATAATATGATTTGCGAAGTGTTATGTATTCCTCGTCTACACTTCAAATGAATGTAAATGCGACACTTCTTTGCAAGGAAATAGCGTTTGCAGATGTCTACGTATCGTAGCAATAGAGTTCTTATGATTCTTAAAACGCGATATCGCACCTCATTTCTATGTTTCATGGTAAGATATAATATTATTTGCGAAGTGTTATGTATTCCTCGTCTACACTTCAAATGAATGTAAATGCGACACTTCTTTGCAAGGAAATAGCGTTTGCAGATGTCTACGTATCGTAGCAATAGAGCTCTTATGATTCTTAAAACGCGATATCGCATCTCATTTCTATGTTTCATGGTAAGATATAATATTATTTGCGAAGTGTTATGTATTCCTCGTCTACACATCAAATGAATGTAAATGCGACACTTCCTTGCAAGGAAATAGCGTTTGCAGATGTCTACGTATCGAAGCAATAGAGTTCAAATGCTTCTTAAAACGAGATATTGCATCTCATATCTATGTTTCATGATAAGATATAATATTCATTGCGAAGTGTTATGCATTCCTCGTCTACGATTCAAATGAATGTAAATGCGACACTTCCTTGCAAGGAAATAGCGTTTGCTGATGTCTACGTATCGTAGCAATAGAGTTCTTATGATTCTTAAAACGCGATATCGCATCTCATTTCTATGTTTCATGGTAAGATATAATATGATTTGCGAAGTGTCATGTATTCCTCATCTACACTTCAAATGAATGTAAATGCGACACTTCCTTGCAAGGAAATCTCATTTCTATGTTTCGTGGTAAGGTATAATATGATTTGCGAAGTGTTATGTATTCCTCGTCTACACTTCAAATGAATGTAAATGCGACACTTCTTTGCAAGGAAATAGCGTTTGCAGATGTCTACGTATCGCTGCAATAGAGTTCTTATGATTCTTAAAACGCGAGATCGCATCTCATTTCTATGTTTCATGGTAAGATATAATATCATTTGCGGAGTGTTATGTATTCCACGTCTACACTTCAAATGAATGTAAATGCGACACTTCCTTGCAAGGAAATAGCGTTTGCAGATGTCTACGTATCGTAGCAATAGAGTTCTTATGATTCTTAAAACGCGATATCGCATCTCATTTCTATGTTTCATGGTAAGATATAATATGATGCGAAGTGTTATCTATTCCTCGTCTACACATCAAATGAATGTAAATGCGACACTTCTTTGCAACGAAATAGCGTTTGTAGATGTCTACGTATCGTAGCAATAGAGTTCTTATGATTCTTAAAACGCGATATCGCATCTCATTTCTATGTTTCATGGTAAGATATAATATGATTTGCGAAGTGTTATGTATTCCTCGTCTACACATCAACTGAATGTAAATGCGACACTTCCTTGCAAGGAAATAGCGCTTGCAGATGTCTACGTATCGTAGCAATAGAGTTCTTATGATTCTTAAAACGCGATATCGCATCTCATTTCTATGTTTCATGGTAAGATATAATATGATTTGCGAAGTGTTATGTATTCCTCGTCTACACTTCAAATGAATGTAAATGCGACACTTCTTTGCAAGGAAATAGCGTTTGCAGATGTCTACGTATCGTAGCAATAGAGTTCTTATGATTCTTAAAACGCGATATCGCATCTCATTTCTACGTTTCATGGTAAGATATAATATTATTTGCGAAGTGTTATGTATTCCTCGTCTACACATCAAATGAATGTAAATGCGACACTTCCTTGCAAGGAAATAGCGTTTGCAGATGTCTACGTATCGTAGCAATGGATTTCTAATGCTTCTTAAAAGGCGATATCGCATCTCATTTCTATGTTTCATGGTAAGGTATAATATGATTTGCGAAGTGTTATCTATTCCTCGTCTACACTTCAAACGAATGTAAATGCGACACTTCCTTGCTAGGAAATAGCGTCTGCAGATGTCTAGGTATCGTAGCAATAGAGTTCTAATGCTTCTTAAAACGCGAGATCGCATCTCATTTCTATGTTTCATGGTAAGATATAGTATGATTTGCGAAGTGTTATGTATTCCTCGTCTACACTTCAAATGAATGTAAATGCAACACTTCCTTGCAAGGAAATAGCGTTTGCACATGTCTACCTATCGTAGCAATAGTGTTCTAATGCTTCTTAAAACGCGATATCGCATCTCATTTCTATGTTTCATGGTAAGATATAATATGATTTGCGAAGTGTTATGTATTCCTCGTCTACACTTCAAATGAATGTGAATGCGACACTTCCTCGCTAGGAAATAGCGTTTGCAGATGTCTGCGTATCGTAGCAGTAGAGTTCTAATGCTTCTTAAAAATCGATATCGCATCTCATTTCTATGTTTCATGGTAAGATATAATATGATTTGCGAAGTGTTATGTATTCCTCGTCTACATATCAAATGAATGTAAATGCGACTCATTCTTGCGAGGAAATAGCGTTTGCAGATGTCTACGTATCGAAGCAATAGAGTTCAAATGCTTCTTAAAACGAGATATTGCATCTCATATTTATGTTTCAATATCAGATATAATATTCATTGCGAAGTGTTATGCATTCCTCGTCTACGATTCAAATGAATGAAAATGCGACACTTCCTTGCAAGGAAATAGCGTTTGCAGATGTCTACGTATCGTAGCAATAGAGTTCTAATGCTTCTTAAAACGCGATATCGCATCTCATTTCTATGTTTCATGGTAAGATATAATATGATTTGCGAAGTGTTATGTATTCCTCGTCTACACATCAAATGAATGTAAATGCGACACTTTCTTGCAAGGAAATAGCGTTTGCAGATATCTACGTATCGAAGCAATAGAGTTCAAATGCTTCTTAAAACGAGATATTGCATCTCATACCTATGTTTCATGATAAGATATAATATTCATTGCGAAGTGTTATGCATTCCTCGTCTACGATTCAAATGAATGTAAATGCGACACTTCCTTGCAAGGAAATAGCATTTGCAGATGTCTACGTATCGTAGCAATAGAGTTCTAATGCTTCTTAAAACGCGATATCGCATCTCATTTCTATGTTTCATGGTAAGATATAATATGATTTGCGAAGTGTTATGTATTCCTCGTCTACACTTCAAATGAATGTGAATGCGACACTTCCACGCTAGGAAATAGCGTTTGCAGATGTCTACGTATCGAAGCAATAGAGTTCAAATGCTTCTTAAAACGAGATATTGCATCTCATATCTATGTTTCATGATAAGATGTAATATTCATTGCGAAGTGTTATGTATTCCTCGTCTACACTTCAAATGAATGTGGATGCGACACTTCCTCGCCAGGAAATAGCGTTTGCAGATGTCTACGTATCGTAGCAGTTGAGTTCTAATGCTTCTTAAAACGCGAAATCGCATCACATTTCTATGTTTCATGGTAAGATATAATATGATTTGCGAAGTGTTATGTATTCTTCGTCTACACATCAAATGAATGTAAATGCGAGACTCCCTTGCAAGGAAATAGCGTTTGCAGATGTCTACGTATCGTAGCAATAGAGTTCTTATGATTCTTAAAACGCGATATCGCATCTCATTTCTATGTTTCATGGTAAGGTATAATATGATTTGCGAAGTGTTATGTATCCGTCGTTTACACTTCAAATGAATGTAAATGCGACACTTTCTTGCAAGGAAATAGCGTTTGCAGATGTCTACGTATCGTAGCAATGGATTTCTGATGCTTCTTAAAACGAGATATTGCATCTCATATCTATGTTTCATGATAAGATATAATATTCATTGCGAAGTGTTATGCATTCCTCGTCTACGATTCAAATGAATGTAAGTGTGACACTTCCTTGCAAGGAAATAGCGTTTGCAGATGTCTACGTATCGTAGCAATAGAGTTCCAATGCTTCTTAATACGCGATATCGAATCTCATTTCTATGTTTCATGGTAAGATATAATATGATTTGCGAAGTGTTATGTATTCCTCGTCTACACATCAAATGAATGTAAATGCGACACTTTCTTGCAAGGAAATAGCGTTTGCAGATATCTACGTATCGAAGCAATAGAGTTCAAATGCTTCTTAAAACGAGATATTGCATCTCATACCTATGTTTCATGATAAGATATAATATTCATTGCGAAGTGTTATGCATTCCTCGTCTACGATTCAAATGAATGTAAATGCGACACTTTCTTGCAAGGAAATAGCGTTTGCAGATATCTACGTATCGAAGCAATAGAGTTCAAATGCTTCTTAAAACGAGATATTGCATCTCATACCTATGTTTCATGATAAGATATAATATTCATTGCGAAGTGTTATGCATTCCTCGTCTACGATTCAAATGAATGTAAATGCGACACTTCCTTGCAAGGAAATAGCATTTGCAGATGTCTACGTATCGTAGCAATAGAGTTCTAATGCTTCTTAAAACGCGATATCGCATCTCATTTCTATGTTTCATGGTAAGATATAATATGATTTGCGAAGTGTTATGTATTCCTCGTCTACACTTCAAATGAATGTGAATGCGACACTTCCACGCTAGGAAATAGCGTTTGCAGATGTCTACGTATCGAAGCAATAGAGTTCAAATGCTTCTTAAAACGAGATATTGCATCTCATATCTATGTTTCATGATAAGATGTAATATTCATTGCGAAGTGTTATGTATTCCTCGTCTACACTTCAAATGAATGTGGATGCGACACTTCCTCGCCAGGAAATAGCGTTTGCAGATGTCTACGTATCGTAGCAGTTGAGTTCTAATGCTTCTTAAAACGCGAAATCGCATCACATTTCTATGTTTCATGGTAAGATATAATATGATTTGCGAAGTGTTATGTATTCTTCGTCTACACATCAAATGAATGTAAATGCGAGACTCCCTTGCAAGGAAATAGCGTTTGCAGATGTCTACGTATCGTAGCAATAGAGTTCTTATGATTCTTAAAACGCGATATCGCATCTCATTTCTATGTTTCATGGTAAGGTATAATATGATTTGCGAAGTGTTATGTATCCGTCGTCTACACTTCAAATGAATGTAAATGCGACACTTTCTTGCAAGGAAATAGCGTTTGCAGATGTCTACGTATCGTAGCAATGGATATCTGATGCTTCTTAAAACGAGATATTGCATCTCATATCTATGTTTCATGATAAGATATAATATTCATTGCGAAGTGTTATGCATTCCTCGTCTACGATTCAAATGAATGTAAGTGTGACACTTCCTTGCAAGGAAATAGCGTTTGCAGATGTCTACGTATCGTAGCAATAGAGTTCCAATGCTTCTTAATACGCGATATCGAATCTCATTTCTATGTTTCATGGTAAGATATAATATGATTTGCGAAGTGTTATGTATTCCTCGTCTACACATCAAATGAATGTAAATGCGACACTTTCTTGCAAGGAAATAGCGTTTGCAGATATCTACGTATCGAAGCAATAGAGTTCAAATGCTTCTTAAAACGAGATATTGCATCTCATACCTATGTTTCATGATAAGATATAATATTCATTGCGAAGTGTTATGCATTCCTCGTCTACGATTCAAATGAATGTAAATGCGACACTTCCTTGCAAGGAAATAGCATTTGCAGATGTCTACGTATCGTAGCAATAGAGTTCTAATGCTTCTTAAAACGCGATATCGCATCTCATTTCTATGTTTCATGGTAAGATATAATATGATTTGCGAAGTGTTATGTATTCCTCGTCTACACTTCAAATGAATGTGAATGCGACACTTCCTCGCTAGGAAATAGCGTCTGCAGATGTCTGCGTATCGTAGCAGTAGAGTTCTAATGCTTCTTAAAACGCGATATCGCATCTCATTTCTATGTTTCATGGTAAGATATAATATGATTTGCGAAGTGTTATGTATTCCTCGTCTACACATCAAATGAATGTAAATGCGACACTTTCTTGCGAGGAAATAGAGTTTGCAGATGTCTACGTATCGAAGCAATAGAGTTCAAATGCTTCTTAAAACGAGATATTGCATCTCATACCTATGTTTCATGATAAGATATAATATTCATTGCGAAGTGTTATGCATTCCTCGTCTACGATTCAAATGAATGAAAATGCGACATTTGCTTGCAAGGAAATAGCGTTTGCAGATGTCTACGTATCGTAGAAATAGAGTTCTAATGCTTCTTAAAACGCGATATCGCATCTCATTTCTATTTTTCATGGTAAGATATAATATTATTTGCGAAGTGTTATGTATTCCTCGTCTACACATCAAATGAATGTAAATGCGACACTTCCTTGCAAGGAAATAGCGTTTGCAGATGTCTACGTATCGAAGCAATAGAGTTCAAATGCTTCTTAAAACAAGATATTGCATCTCATATCTATGTTTCATGATAAGATATAATATTCATTGCGAAGTGTTATGTATTCCTCGTCTACACTTCAAATGAATGTGGATGCGACACATCCTCGCCAAGATATAGCGTTTGCAGATGTCTACGTATCGTAGCAGTTGAGTTCTAATGCTTCTTAAAACACGATATCGCATCTCATTTCTATGTTTCATGGTAAGATATAATATGATTTGCGAAGTGTCATGTATTCCTCGTCTACGATTCAAATGAATGTAAATGCGGCACTTCCTCGCAAGGAAATAGCGTTTGCAGATGTCTACGTATCGTAGCAATAGAGTTCTAATGCTTCTTAAAACGCGATATCGCATCTCATTTCTATGTTTCATGGTAAGATATAATACGATTTGCGGAGTGTTATGAACTCCTCGTCTACACTTCAAATGAATGTAAATGCGACACTTCCTTGCAAGGAAATAGCGTTTGCAAATGTCTACCTATCGAAGCAGTAGTGTTCTAATACCTCTTAGAACGCGATGTCGCATCTCATTTCTATGTTTCATGGTAATATATAATATGAGTTGCGAAGTGTTATGTATCCGTCGTCTACACTTCAAATGAATGTAAATGCGACACTTTCTTGCAAGGAAATAGCGTTTGCAGATGTCTACGTATCGTAGCAATGGATTTCTGATGCTTCTTAAAACGCGATATCGCTTGTCATTTCTATGTTTTATGGTAAGATGTAATATTCATTGCGAAGTGTTATGTATTCCTCGTCTACACTTCAAATGAATGTGGATGCGACACTTCCTCGCCAGGAAATAGCGTTTGCAGATGTCTACATATCGTAGCAGTTGAGTTCTAATGCTTCTTAAAACGCGATATCGCATCTCATTTCTATGTTTCATGGTAAGATATAGTATGATTTGCGAAGTGTTATGTATTCTTCGTCTACACATCAAATGAATGTAAATGCGAGACTTCCTTGCAAGGAAATAGCGTTTGCAGATGTCTACGTATCGTAGCAATAGAGTTCTTATGATTATTAAAACGCGATATCGCATCTCATTTCTATGTTTCATGGTAAGGTATAATATGATTTGCGAAGTGTTATGTATCCGTCGTCTACACTTCAAATGAATGTAAATGCGACACTTTCTTTCAAGGAAATAGCGTTTGCAGATGTCTACGTATCGTAGCAATGGATTTCTGATGCTTCTTAAAACGCGATATCGCATCTCATTTCTATGTTTCATGGTAAGATATAATATGATTTGCGAAGTGTCATGTATTCCTCGTCTACGATTCAAATGAATGTAAATGCGGCACTTCCTCGCAAGGTAATAGCGTTTGCAGATGTCTACGTATCGTAGCAATAGAGTTCTAATGCTTCTTAAAACGCGATATCGCACCTCATTTCTATGTTTCATGGTAAGATATAATACGATTTGCGAAGTGTTATGTATTCCTCGTCTGCACTTCAAATGAATGTGAATGCGACACTTCCACGCTAGGAAATAGCGTTTGCAGATGTCTACGTATCGAAGCAATAGAGTTCAAATGCTTCTTAAAACGAGATATTGCATCTCATATCTATGTTTCATGATAAGATGTAATATTCATTGCGAAGTGTTATGTATTCCTCGTCTACACTTCAAATGAATGTGGATGCGACACTTCCTCGCCAGGAAATAGCGTTTGCAGATGTCTACGTATCGTAGCAGTTGAGTTCTAATGCTTCTTAAAACGCGAAATCGCATCACATTTCTATGTTTCATGGTAAGATATAATATGATTTGCGAAGTGTTATGTATTCTTCGTCTACACATCAAATGAATGTAAATGCGAGACTCCCTTGCAAGGAAATAGCGTTTGCAGATGTCTACGTATCGTAGCAATAGAGTTCTTATGATTCTTAAAACGCGATATCGCATCTCATTTCTATGTTTCATGGTAAGGTATAATATGATTTGCGAAGTATCATGTATTCCTAGTCTACACTTCAAATGAAAGTAAATGCGACACTTCCTTGCTAGGAAATTGCGTCTGCAGATGTCTAGGTATCGTAGCAATAGAGTTCTAATGCTTCTTAGAACGAGATATTGCATCTCATATCTATGTTTCATGATAAGATATAATATACGTTGCGAAGTGTTATGCATTCCTCGTCTACGATTCAAATGAATGTAAATGCGGCACTTCCTTGCAAGGAAATAGCGTTTGCAGATGTCTACGTATCGTAGCAATAGAGTTCTTATGATTCTTAGAACGCTATATTGCATCTCATTTCTATGTTTCATGGTAAGATATAATATGATTTGCGAAGTGTCATGTATTCCTCGTCTACGATTCAAATGAAAGTAAATGCGACACTTACTTGCACGGTAGTAGCGATTGCAGATGTCTACGTATCGAAGCAATAGAGTTCAAATGCTTCCTAAAACAAGATATCGCATCTCAATTCTATGTTTCATGATAAGATGTAATATTCATTGCGAAGTGTTATGTATTCCTCGTCTACACTTCAAATGAATGTGGATGCGACACTTCCTCGCCAGGAAATAGCGTTTGCAGATGTCTACGTATCGTAGCAGTTGAGTTCTAATGCTTCTTAAAACGCGATATCGCATCTCATTTCTATGTTTCATGGTAAGATGTAATACGATTTGCGAAGTGTTATGTATTCCTCGTCTACACTTTACTCGTCTACGTGTCGTAGCAATAGAGTTCTTATGATTCTTAAAACGCGTTATCGCATCCCATTTCTATGTTTCATGGTAAGGTATAATATGATTTGCGAAGTGTTATGTATCCGTCGTCTACACTTCAAATGAATGTAAATGCGACACTTTCTTGCAAGGAAATAGCTTCTGCAGATGTCTACGTATCGTAGCAATGGATTTCTGATGCTTCTTAAAACGCGATATCGCTTGTCATTTCTATGTTTCATGGTAAGATATAATATGATTTGCGGAGTGTTATGTATTCCTCGTTTACACTTCAAATGAATGTAAATGCGACACTTCCTAGCAAGGAAATAGCGTTTGCAGATGTCTACGTATCGTTGCAATAGAGTTCTTATGATTCTTAAAACGCGATATCGCATCTCATTTCTATGTTTCATGGTAAGATATAATATGATTTGCGGAGTGTTATGTATTCCTCGTCTACACTTCAAATGAATGTAAATGCGACACTTCCTTGCAAGGAAATAGCGTTTGCAGATGTCTACTTATCGAAGCAATAGAGTTCAAATGCTTCTTAAAACGAGATATTGCATCTCATATCTATGTTTCATGATAAGATATAATATTCATTGCGAAGTGTTATGCATTCCTCGTCTACGATTCAAATGAACGTAAATGCGACGCTTCCTTGCAAGGAAATAGCGTTTGCAGATGTCTACGGATCGAAGCAATAGAGTTCTTATGATTCTTAAAACGCGATATCGCATCTCATATCTATGTTTCATGATAAGATATAATATGCATTGCGAAGTGTTATGCATTCCTCGTCTACGATTCAAATGAATGAAAATGCGACACCTCCTTGCAAGGAAATAGCGTTTGCAGATGTCTACGTATCGTAGCAATAGAGCTCTAATGCTTCTTAAAACGCGATATCGCATCTCATTTCTATGTTTCATGGTAAGATACTATATGATTTGCGAACTGTTGTGTATTCCTCGTCTACACTTCAAATGAATGTAAATGCGACACTTCCTTGCAAGGAAATAGCGTTTGCAGATGTCTACGTATCGAAGCAATAGAGTTCAAATGCTTCTTAAAACGAGATATTGCATCTCACATCTATGTTTCATGATAAGATATAATATTCATTGCGAAGTGTTATGCATTCCTCGTCTACGATTAAAATGAATGAAAATGCGACACTTCCTTGCAAGGAAATAGCGTTTGCAGATGTCTGCGTATCGTAGCAGTAGAGTTCTAATGCTTCTTAAAACGCGATATCGCATCTCATTTCTATGTTTCATGGTAAGATATAATATGATTGGCGAACTGTTATGTATTCCTCGTCTACACTTCAAATGAATGTAAATGCGACACTTTCTTGCAAGGAAATAGCGTTTGCAGATGTCTACGTATCGAAGCAATAGAGTTCTTATGATTCTTAAAACGCGATATCGCATCTCATTTCCATGTTTCATGGTAAGATATAATATGATTTGCGAACTGTTATGTATTCCTCGTCTACACTTCAAATGAATGTAAATGCGACACTTCCTTGCAAGGAAATAGCGTTTCCAGATGTCTACGTATCGAAGCAATAAAGTTCAAGTGCTTCTTAAAACGAGATATTGCATCTCATATCTATGTTTCATGATAAGATATAATATTCATTGCGAAGTGTTATGCATTCCTCGTCTACGATTCAAACGAATGAAAATGCGACACTTCCTTGCAAGGAAATAGCGTTTGCAGATGTCTACGTATCGTAGCAATAGAGTTCTAATGCTTCTTAAAACGCGATATCGCATCTCATTTCTATGTTTCATGGTAAGATATTATATGATTTGCGAACTGTTGTGTATTCCTCGTCTACACTTCAAATGAATGTAAATGCGACACTTCCTTGCAAGGAAATAGCGTTTGCAGATGTCTACGTATCGAAGCAATAGAGTTCAAATGCTTCTTAAAACGAGATATTGCATCTCATATCTATGTTTCATGATAAGATATAATATTCATTGCGAAGTGTTATGCATTCCTCGTTTACGATTAAAATGAATGAAAATGCGACACTTCCTTGCAAGGAAATAGCGTTTGCAGATGTCTACGTATCGTAGCAATAGAGTTCTAATGCTTCTTAAAACGCGATATCGCATCTCATTTCTATGTTTCATGGTAAGATATAATATGATTTGCGAAGTGTTATGTATTCCTCGTCTACACTTCAAATGAATGTGAATGCGACACTTCCTCGCTAGGAAAGAGCGTTTGCAGATGTCTGCGTATCGTAGCAGTAGAGTTCTAATGCTTCTTAAAACGCGATATCGCATCTCATTTCTATGTTTCATGGTAAAATATAATATGATTTGCGAACTGTTATGTATTCCTCGTCTACACTTCAAATGAATGTAAATGCGACACTTTCTTGCAAGGAAATAGCGTTTGCAGATGTCTACGTATCGAAGCAATAGAGTTCTTATGATTCTAATACGCGATATCGCATCTCATTTCCATGTTTCATGGTAAAATATAATATGATTTGCGAACTGTTATGTATTCCTCGTCTACACTTCAAATGAATGTAAATGCGACACTTCCTTGCAAGGAAATAGCGTTTCCAGATGTCTACGTATCGAAGCAATAAAGTTCAAGTGCTTCTTAAAACGAGATATTGCATCTCATATCTATGTTTCATGATAAGATATAATATTCATTGCGAAGTGTTATGTATTCCTCGTCTACACTTCAAATGAATGTAAATGCGACACTTCCTTACAAGGAAATAGCGTTTGCAGATGTCTACGTATCGAAGCAATAGAGTTCAAATGCTTCTTAATTCGAGATATTGCATCTCATTTCTATGTTTCATGGTAAGATATAATATGATTTGCGGAGTGTTATGTATTCCTCGTCTACACTTCAAATGAATGTAAATGCGACACTTCCTTGCAAGGAAATAGCGTTTGCAGATGTCTACGTATCGAAGCAATAGGGTTCAAATGCTTCTTAAAACGCGATATCGCATCTCATTTCTATGTTTCATGGTAAGATATATTATGATTTGCGAAGTGTTATGTATTCCTCGTCTACACATCAAATGAATGTAAATGCGACACTTCCTCGCTAGGAAATAGCGTTTGCAGATGTCTACGTATCGCAGCAATAGAGTTCTTATGATTCTTAAAACGCGATATCGCATCTCATTTCTATGTTTCATGGTAAGGTATAATATGATATGCGAAGTGTTATGTATCCGTCGTCTACACTTCAAATGAATGTAAATGCGACACTTCCTCGCTAGGAAATATCGTTTGCAGATGTCTACGTATCGTAGCAATGGATTTCTGATGCTTCTTAAAGCGCGATATCGCATCTCACTTCTATGTTTCATGGTAAGATATAATATGATTTGCGAAGTGTCATGTATTCCTCGTCCACACTTCAAATGAATGTAAATGCGACACTTCCTTGCAAGGAAATAGCGTTTGCAGATGTCTACGTATCGAAGCAATAGGGTTCAAATGCTTCTTAAAACGCGATATCGCATCTCATTTCTATGTTTCATGGTAAGATATATTATGATTTGCGAAGTGTTATGTATTCCTCGTCTACACATCAAATGAATGTAAATGCGACACTTCCTTGCAAGGAAATAGCGTTTGCAGATGTCTACGTATCGCAGCAATAGAGTTCTTATGATTCTTAAAACGCGAAATCGCATCTCATTTCTATGTTTCATGGTAAGGTATAATATGATATGCGAAGTGTTATGTATCCGTCGTCTACACTTCAAATGAATGTAAATGCGACACTTCCTCGCTAGGAAATATCGTTTGCAGATGTCTACGTATCGTAGCAATGGATTTCTGATGCTTCTTAAAGCGCGATATCGCATCTCACTTCTATGTTTCATGGTAAGATATAATATGATTTGCGAAGTGTCATGTATTCCTCGTCCACACTTCAAATGAATGTAAATGCGACACTTCCTTGCAAGGAAATAGCGTTTGCAGATGTCTACGTATCGTTGCAATAGAGTTCTTATGATTCTTAAAACGCGATATCGTATCTCATTTCTATGTTTCATGGTAAGATATAATATGATTTGCGGAGTGTTATGTATTCCTCGTCTACACTTCAAATGAATGTAAATGCGACACTTCCTTGCAAGGAAATAGCGTTTGCAGATATCTACGTATCGTAGCAATAGTGTTCTTATGATTCTTAAAACGCGATATCGCATCTCATTTCTATGTTTCATGGTAAGATGTAATATGATTTGCGAAGTGTTATGTATTCCTCGTCTACACATCAAATGAATGAAAATGCGACACTTCCTTGCAAGGAAATAGCGTTTGCAGATGTCTACGTATCGTAGCAATAGAGTTCTAATGCTTCTTAAAACGCGATATCGCATCTCATTTCTATGTTTCATGGTAAGATATTATATGATTTGCGAACTGTTGTGTATTCCTCGTCTACACTTCAAATGAATGTAAATGCGACACTTCCTTGCAAGGAAATAGCGTTTGCAGATGTCTACGTATCGTAGCAATGGATTTCTGATGCTTCTTAAAACGCGATATCGCATCTCATTTCTATGTTTCATGGTAAGATATAATATGATTTGCGAAGTGTTATGTATTCCTCGTCTACACTTCAAATGAATGTAAATGCGACACATCTTTGCAAGGAAATAGCGTTTGCAGATGTCTACGTATCGTTGCAATAGAGTTCTTATGATTCTTAAAACGCGATATCGCATCTCATTTCTATGTTTCATGGTAAGATATAATATGATTTGCGAAGTGTTATGTATTCCTCGTCTACACTTCAAATGAATGTGAATGCGACACTTCCTCGCTAGGAAAGAGCGTTTGCAGATGTCTGCGTATCGTAGCAGTGGAGTTCTAATGCTTCTTAAAACGCGATATCGCATCTCATTTCTATGTTTCATGGTAAGATATAATATGATTTGCGAACTGTTATGTATTCCTCGTCTACACTTCAAATGAATGTAAATGCGACACTTTCTTGCAAGGAAATAGCGTTTGCAGATGTCTACGTATCGAAGCAATAGAGTTCAAATGCTTCTTAAAACGAGATATTGCATCTCATATCTATGTTTCATGATAAGATATAATATTCATTGCGAAGTGTTATGCATTTCTCGTCTACGATTAAAATGAATGAAATGCGACACTTCCTTGCAAGGAAATAGCGTTTGCAGATGTCTACGTATCGTAGCAATAGAGTTCTTATGATTCTTAAAACGCGATATCGCATCTCATTTCTATGTATCATGGTAAGGTATAATATGATTTGCGAAGTGTTATGTATCCGTCGTCTACACTTCAAATGAATGTAAATGCGACACTTTCTCGCAAGGAACTAGCGTTTGCAGATGTCTACGTATCTTAGCAATAGAGTTCTTATGATTCTTAAAACGCGATATCGCATCACACTTCTATGTTTCATGGTAAGATACAATATGTTTTGCGGAGTGTTATGTATTCCTCGTCTACACTTCAAATGAATGTGAATGCCACACTTCCTCGCTAGGAAATAGCGTTTGCAGATGTCTACGTATCGAAGCAATAGAGTTCTAATGCTTCTTAAAACGCGATATCGCATCTCATTTCTATGTTTCATGGTAAGGTATAATATGATTTGCGAAGTGTTATGTATTCCTCGTCTACACTTCAAATGAATGTAAATGCGACACTCTCTTGCAAGGAAATAGCGTTTGCAGATGTCTACGTATCGTAGCAATGGATTTCTGATGCTTCTTAAAACGCGATATCGCATCTCATTTCTATGTTTCATGGTAAGATATAATATGATTTGCGAAGTGTTATGTATTCCTCGTCTACACTTCAAATGAATGTAAATGCGACACATCTTTGCAAGGAAATAGCGTTTGCAGATGTCTACGTATCGTTGCAATAGAGTTCTTATGATTCTTAAAACGCGATATCGCATCTCATTTCTATGTTTCATGGTAAGGTATAATATGATTTGCGGAGTGTTATGTATTCCTCGTCTACACTTCAAATGAATGTAAATGCGACACTTCCTTGCAAGGAAATAGCGTTTGCAGATGTCTACGTATCGTAGCAATAGAGTTCTTATGATTCTTAACACGCGATATCGCATCTCATTTCTATGTTTCATGGTAAGGTATAATATGATATGCGAAGTGTTATGTATCCGTCGTCTACACTTCAAATGAATGTAAATGCGACACTTTCCTGCAAGGAAATAGCGTTTGCAGATGTCTACGTATCGTAGCATTGGATTTCTGATGCTTCTTAAAACGCGATATCGCATCTCATTTCTATGTTTCATGGTAAGATATAATATGAATTGCGAAGTGTTATGTATTCCTCGTCTACACTTCAAATGAATGTAAATGCGACACTTCTTTGCAAGGAAATAGCGTTTGCAGATGTCTACGTATCGTAGAAATAGTGTTCTTATGATTCTTAAAACGCGATATCGCATCTCATTTCTATGTTTCATGGTAAGATATAATATGATTTGCGAAGTATTATGTATTCCTCGTCTACACATCAAATGAATGTAAATGCGACACTTCCTTGCAAGGAAATAGCGTTTGCAGATGTCTACGTATCGTAGCAATAGAGTTCTTATGATTCTTAAAACGCGATATCGCATCACATTTCTATGTTTCATGGTAAGATATAATATGATTTGCGAAGTGTTATGTATTCCTCGTCTACACTACAAATGAATGTGAATGCGACACTTCCTCGCTAGGAAATAGCGTTAGCAGATGTCTGCGTATCGTAGCAGTAGAGTTCTAATGCTTCTTAAAACGCGATATCGCATCTCATTTCTATGTTTCATGGTAAGATAGAATATGATTTGCGAAGTGTTATGTATTCCTCGTCTACACTTCAAATGAATGTAAATGCGACACATCTTTGCAAGGAAATAGCGTTTGCAGATGTCTACGTATCGAAGCAATAGAGTTCAAATGCTTCTTAAAACGAGATATTGCATTTCATATCTATGTTTCATGATAAGATATAATATTCATTGCGAAGTGTTATGCATTCCTCGTCTACGATTAAAATGAATGAAATGCGACACTTCCTTGCAAGGAAATAGCGTTTGCAGATGTCTACGTATCGTAGCAATAGAGTTCTTATGATTCTTAAAACGCGATATCGCATCTCATTTCTATGTATCATGGTAAGGTATAATATGATTTGCGAAGTGCTATGTATCCGTCGTCTACACTTCAAATGAATGTAAATGCGACACTTTCTCGCAAGGAACTAGCGTTTGCAGATGTCTACGTATCTTAGCAATAGAGTTCTTATGATTCTTAAAACGCGATATCGCATCTCATTTCTATGTTTCATGGTAAGGTATAATATGAGTTGCGAAGTGTTATGTATTCCTCGTCTACACTTCAAATGAATGTAAATGCAACACTTTCTTGCCAGGAAATAGCGTTTGCAGATGTCTACGTATCGTAGCAATGGATTTCTGATGCTTCTTAAAACGCGATATCGCATCTCATTTCTATGTTTCATGGTAAGATATAATATGATTTGCGGAGTGTTATGTATTCCTCGTCTACACTTCAAATGAATGTGAATGCCACACTTCCTCGCTAGGAAATAGCGTTTGCAGATGTCTACGTATCGAAGCAATAGAGTTCTAATGCTTCTTAAAACGCGATATCGCATCTCATTTCTATGTTTCATGGTAAGGTATAATATGAGTTGCGAAGTGTTATGTATTCCTCGTCTACACTTCAAATGAATGTAAATGCGACACTTTCTTGCAAGGAAATAGCGTTTGCAGATGTCTACGTATCGTAGCAATGGATTTCTGATGCTTCTTAAAACGCGATATCGCATCTCATTTCTATGTTTCATGGTAAGATATTATATGATTTGCGAACTGTTGTGTATTCCTCGTCTACACTTCAAATGAATGTAAATGCGACACTTCCTTGCAAGGAAATAGCGTTTGCAGATGTCTACGTATCGAAGCAATAGAGTTCAAATGCTTCTTAAAACGAGATATTGCATCTCATATCTATGTTTCATGATAAGATATAATATTCATTGCGAAGTGTTATGCATTTCTCGTCTACGATTAAAATGAATGAAATGCGACACTTCCTTGCAAGGAAATAGCGTTTGCAGATGTCTACGTATCGTAGCAATAGAGTTCTTATGATTCTTAAAACGCGATATCGCATCTCATTTCTATGTATCATGGTAAGGTATAATATGATTTGCGAAGTGTTATGTATCCGTCGTCTACACTTCAAATGAATGTAAATGCGACACTTTCTCGCAAGGAACTAGCGTTTGCAGATGTCTACGTATCTTAGCAATAGAGTTCTTATGATTCTTAAAACGCGATATCGCATCACACTTCTATGTTTCATGGTAAGATACAATATGTTTTGCGGAGTGTTATGTATTCCTCGTCTACACTTCAAATGAATGTGAATGCCACACTTCCTCGCTAGGAAATAGCGTTTGCAGATGTCTACGTATCGAAGCAATAGAGTTCTAATGCTTCTTAAAACGCGATATCGCATCTCATTTCTATGTTTCATGGTAAGGTATAATATGATTTGCGAAGTGTTATGTATTCCTCGTCTACACTTCAAATGAATGTAAATGCGACACTCTCTTGCAAGGAAATAGCGTTTGCAGATGTCTACGTATCGTAGCAATGGATTTCTGATGCTTCTTAAAACGCGATATCGCATCTCATTTCTATGTTTCATGGTAAGATATAATATGATTTGCGAAGTGTTATGTATTCCTCGTCTACACTTCAAATGAATGTAAATGCGACACATCTTTGCAAGGAAATAGCGTTTGCAGATGTCTACGTATCGTTGCAATAGAGTTCTTATGATTCTTAAAACGCGATATCGCATCTCATTTCTATGTTTCATGGTAAGGTATAATATGATTTGCGGAGTGTTATGTATTCCTCGTCTACACTTCAAATGAATGTAAATGCGACACTTCCTTGCAAGGAAATAGCGTTTGCAGATGTCTACGTATCGTAGCAATAGAGTTCTTATGATTCTTAACACGCGATATCGCATCTCATTTCTATGTTTCATGGTAAGGTATAATATGATATGCGAAGTGTTATGTATCCGTCGTCTACACTTCAAATGAATGTAAATGCGACACTTTCTTGCAAGGAAATAGCGTTTGCAGATGTCTACGTATCGTAGCATTGGATTTCTGATGCTTCTTAAAACGCGATATCGCATCTCATTTCTATGTTTCATGGTAAGATATAATATGAATTGCGAAGTGTTATGTATTCCTCGTCTACACTTCAAATGAATGTAAATGCGACACTTCTTTGCAAGGAAATAGCGTTTGCAGATGTCTACGTATCGTAGAAATAGTGTTCTTATGATTCTTAAAACGCGATATCGCATCTCATTTCTATGTTTCATGGTAAGATATAATATGATTTGCGAAGTATTATGTATTCCTCGTCTACACATCAAATGAATGTAAATGCGACACTTCCTTGCAAGGAAATAGCGTTTGCAGATGTCTACGTATCGTAGCAATAGAGTTCTTATGATTCTTAAAACGCGATATCGCATCACATTTCTATGTTTCATGGTAAGATATAATATGATTTGCGAAGTGTTATGTATTCCTCGTCTACACTACAAATGAATGTGAATGCGACACTTCCTCGCTAGGAAATAGCGTTAGCAGATGTCTGCGTATCGTAGCAGTAGAGTTCTAATGCTTCTTAAAACGCGATATCGCATCTCATTTCTATGTTTCATGGTAAGATAGAATATGATTTGCGAAGTGTTATGTATTCCTCGTCTACACTTCAAATGAATGTAAATGCGACACATCTTTGCAAGGAAATAGCGTTTGCAGATGTCTACGTATCGAAGCAATAGAGTTCAAATGCTTCATAAAACGAGATATTGCATTTCATATCTATGTTTCATGATAAGATATAATATTCATTGCGAAGTGTTATGCATTCCTCGTCTACGATTAAAATGAATGAAATGCGACACTTCCTTGCAAGGAAATAGCGTTTGCAGATGTCTACGTATCGTAGCAATAGAGTTCTTATGATTCTTAAAACGCGATATCGCATCTCATTTCTATGTATCATGGTAAGGTATAATATGATTTGCGAAGTGCTATGTATCCGTCGTCTACACTTCAAATGAATGTAAATGCGACACTTTCTCGCAAGGAACTAGCGTTTGCAGATGTCTACGTATCTTAGCAATAGAGTTCTTATGATTCTTAAAACGCGATATCGCATCTCATTTCTATGTTTCATGGTAAGGTATAATATGAGTTGCGAAGTGTTATGTATTCCTCGTCTACACTTCAAATGAATGTAAATGCAACACTTTCTTGCCAGGAAATAGCGTTTGCAGATGTCTACGTATCGTAGCAATGGATTTCTGATGCTTCTTAAAACGCGATATCGCATCTCATTTCTATGTTTCATGGTAAGATATAATATGATTTGCGGAGTGTTATGTATTCCTCGTCTACACTTCAAATGAATGTGAATGCCACACTTCCTCGCTAGGAAATAGCGTTTGCAGATGTCTACGTATCGAAGCAATAGAGTTCTAATTCTTCTTAAAACGCGATATCGCATCTCATTTCTATGTTTCATGGTAAGGTATAATATGAGTTGCGAAGTGTTATGTATTCCTCGTCTACACTTCAAATGAATGTAAATGCGACACTTTCTTGCCAGGAAATAGCGTTTGCAGATGTCTACGTATCGTAGCAATGGATTTCTGATGCTTCTTAAAACGCGATATCGCATCTCATTTCTATGTTTCATGGTAAGATATAATATGATTTGCGAAGTGTTATGTATTCCTCGTCCACACTACAAATGAATGTGAATGCGACACTTCCTCGCTAGGAAATAGCGTTAGCAGATGTCTGCGTATCGTAGCAGTAGAGTTCTAATGCTTCTTAAAACGCGATATCGCATCTCATTTCTATGTTTCATGGTAAGATAGAATATGATTTGCGAAGTGTTATGTATTCCTCGTCTACACATCAAATGAATGTAAATGCGACACTTCCTTGCAAGGAAATAGCGTTTGCAGATGTCTACGTATCGTAGCAATAGAGTTCTTATGATTCTTAAAACGCGATAACGCATCTCATTTCTATGTTTCATGGTAAGGTATAATATGATATGCGAAGTGTTATGTATCCGTCGTCTACACTTCAAATGAATGTAAATGCGACACTTTCTTGCAAGGAAATAGCGCTTGCAGATGTCTACGTATCGTAGCATTGGATTTCTGATGCTTCTTAAAACGCGATATCGCATCTCATTTCTATGTTTCATGGTAAGATATAATATGATTTGCGAAGTGTTATATATTCCTCGTCTACACTTCAAATGAATGTAAATGCGACACATCTTTGCAAGGAAATAGCGTTTGCAGATGTCTACGTATCGTTGCAATAGAGTTCTTATGATTCTTAAAACGCGATATCGCATCTCATTTCTATGTTTCATGGTAAGGTATAATATGATTTGCGGAGTGTTATGTATTCCTCGTCTACACTTCAAATGAATGTAAATGCGACACTTCCTTACAAGGAAATAGCGTTTGCAGATGTCTACGTATCGTAGCAATAGAATTCTTATGATTCTTAAAACGCGATATCGCATCTCATTTCTATGTTTCATGGTAAGGTATAATATGATATGCGAAGTGTTATGTATCCGTCGTCTACACTTCAAATGAGTGTAAATGCGACACTTTCTTGCAAGGAAATAGCGTTTGCAGATGTCTACGTATGGTAGCATTGGATTTCTGATGCTCCTTAAAACGCGATATCGCATCTCATTTCTATGTTTCATGGTAAGATATAATATGAATTGCGAAGTGTTATGTATTCCTCGTCTACACTTCAAATGAATGTAAATGCGACACTTCTTTGCAAGGAAATAGCGTTTGCAGATGTCTACGTATCGAAGCAATAGAGTTCTAATGCTTCTTAAAACGCGATATCGCATCTCATTTCTATGTTTCATGGTAAGGTATAATATGAGTTGCGAAGTGTTATGTATTCCTCGTCTACACTTCAAATGAATGTAAATGCGACACTTTCTTGCAAGGAAATAGCGTTTGCAGATGTCTACGTATCGTAGCAATGGATTTCTGATGCTTCTTAAAACGCGATATCGCATCTCATTTCTATGTTTCATGGTAAGATATAATATGATTTGCGAAGTGTTATGTATTCCTCGTCTACACTACAAATGAATGTGAATGCGACACTTCCTCGCTAGGAAATAGCGTTAGCAGATGTCTGCGTATCGTAGCAGTAGAGTTCTAATGCTTCTTAAAACGCGATATCGCATCTCATTTCTATGTTTCATGGTAAGATATAATATGATTTGCGGAGTGTTATGTATTCCTCGTCTACACTTCAAATGAATGTGAATGCCACACTTCCTCGCTAGGAAATAGCGTTTGCAGATGTCTACGTATCGAAGCAATAGCGTTCGTATGATTCTTAAAACGCGATATCGCATCTCATTTCTATGTTTCATGGTAAGGTATAATATGATATGCGGAGTGTTATGTATCCGTCGTCTACACTTCAAATGAATGTAAATGCGACAATTCCTTGCAAGGAAATAGCGTTCGCAGATGTCTACGTATCGTAGCAATAGTGTTCTTATGATTCTTAAAACGCGATATCGAATCTCATTTCTATGTTTCATGGTAAGATATAATATGATTTGCGAAGTGTTATGTATTCCTCGTCTACACATCAAATGAATGTAAATGCGACACTTCCTTGCAAGGAAATAGCGTTTGCAGATGTCTACGTATCGTAGAAATAGTGTTCTTATGATTCTTAAAACGCGATATCGCATCTCATTTCTATGTTTCATGGTAAGATATAATATGATTTGCGAAGTATTATGTATTCCTCGTCTACACATCAAATGAATGTAAATGCGACACTTCCTTGCAAGGAAATAGCGTTTGCAGATGTCTACGTATCGTAGCAATAGAGTTCTTATGATTCTTAAAACGCGATATCGCATCTCATTTCTATGTTTCATGGTAAGATATAATATGATTTGCGAAGTGTTATGTATTCCTCGTCTACACTTCAAATGAATGTAAATGCGACACATCTTTGCAAGGAAATAGCGCTTGCAGATGTCTACGTATCGTTGCAATAGATTTCTTATGATTCTTAAAACGCGATATCGCATCTCATTTCTATGTTTCACGGTAAGGTATAATATGATTTGCGGAGTGTTATGTATTCCTCGTCTACACTTCAAATGAATGTAAATGCGACACTTCCTTGCAAGGAAATAGCGTTTGCAGATGTCTACGTATCGTAGCAATAGAGTTCTTATGATTCTTAACACGCGATATCGCATCTCATTTCTATGTTTCATGGTAAGGTATAATATGATATGCGAAGTGTTATGTATCCGTCGTCTACACTTTAAATGAATGTAAATGCGACACTTTCTTGCAAGGAAATAGCGTTTGCAGATGTCTACGTATCGTAGCAATGGATTTCTGATGCTTCTTAAAACGCGATATGGCATCTCATTTCTATGTTTCATGGTAAGATATAATATGATTTGCGAATTGTCATGTATTCCTCGTCCACACTTCAAATGAATGTGAATGCGACACTTCCTCGCTAGGAAATAGCGTTTGCAGATGTCTACGGATCGTAGCAGTTGAGTTCTAATGCCTCTTAAAACGCGATATCGCATCTCATTTCTATGTTTCATGGTAAGATATAATATGATTTGCGAAGTGTTATGTATTCCACGTCTACACTTCAAAGGAATGTGAATGTGACACTTCTTTGCAAGGAAATAGCGTTTGCAGATGTCTACGTATCGAAGCAATAGAGTTCTATAGATTCTTAAAACGCGATATTGCATCTCATTTCTATGTTTCATGGTAAGATATAATATGATTTGCGAAGTGTTATGTATTCCTCGTCTACACTTCAAATGAATGGAAATGCGACACTTCTTTGCAAGGAAATAGCGTTTGCAGATGTCTACGTATCGTAGCAATAGAGTTCTGATGCTTCTTAAAACGCGATATCCAATCTCATTTCTATGTTTCATGGTAAGATATAATATGAATTGCGAAGTGTTATGTATTCCTCGTCTACACTTCAAATGAATGTAAATGCGACACTTCTTTGCAAGGAAATAGCGTTTGCAGATGTCTACGTATTGTTGCAATAGAGTTCTTATGATTCTTAAAACGCGATATCGCATCTCATTTCTATGTTTCATGGTAAGGTATAATATGATTTGCGGAGTGTTATGTATTCCTCGTCTACACTTCAAATGAATGTAAATGCGACACGTCCTTGCAAGGAAATAGCGTTTGCAGATGTCTACGTATCGTAGCAATAGTGTTCTTATGATTCTTAAAACGCGATATCGCATCTCATTTCTATGTTTCATGGTAAGATATAATATGATTTGCGAAGTGTTATGTATTCCTCGTCTACACATCAAATGAATGTAAATGCGACACTTCCTTGCAAGGAAATAGCGTTTGCAGATGTCTACGTATCGTAGCAATAGAGTTCTTATGATTCTTAAAACGCGATATCGCATCTCATTTCTATGTTTCATGGTAAGGTATAATATGATATGCGAAGTGTTATGTATCCGTCGTCTACACTTCAAATGAATGTAAATGCGACACTTTCTTGCACGGAAATAGCGTTTGCAGATGTCTACGTATCGTAGCATTGGATTTCTGATGCTTCTTAAAACGCGATATCGCATCTCATTTCTATGTTTCATGGTAAGATATAATATGATTTGCGGAGTGTTATGTATTCCTCGTCTACACTTCAAATGAATGTGAATGCCACACTTCCTCGCTAGGAAATAGCGTTTGCAGATGTCTACGTATCGAAGCAATAGAGTTCTAATGCTTCTTAAAACGCGATATCGCATCTCATTTCTATGTTTCATGGTAAGGTATAATATGATTTGCGAAGTGTTATGTATTCCTCGTCTACACTACAAATGAATGTGAATGCGACACTTCCTCGCTAGGAAATAGCGTTAGCAGATGTCTGCGTATCGTAGCAGTAGAGTTCTAATGCTTCTTAAAACGCGATATCGCATCTCATTTCTATGTTTCATGGTAAGATAGAATATGATTTGCGAAGTGTTATGTATTCCTCGTCTACACATCAAATGAATGTAAATGCGACACTTCCTTGCAAGGAAATAGCGTTTGCAGATGTCTACGTATCGTAGCAATAGAGTTCTTATGATTCTTAAAACGCGATAACGCATCTCATTTCTATGTTTCATGGTAAGGTATAATATGATATGCGAAGTGTTATGTATCCGTCGTCTACTCTTCAAATGAATGTAAATGCGACACTTTCTTGCAAGGAAATAGCGTTTGCAGATGTCTACGTATCGTAGCATTGGATTTCTGATGCTTCTTAAAACGCGATATCGCATCTCATTTCTATGTTTCATGGTAAGATATAATATGATTTGCGAAGTGTTATGTATTCCTCGTCTACACTTCAAATGAATGTAAATGCGACACTTTCTTGCAAGGAAATAGCGTTTGCAGATGTCTACGTATCGTAGCAATGGATTTCTGATGCTTCTTAAAACGCGATATCGCATCTCATTTCTATGTTTCATGGTAAGATATAATATGATTTGCGAAGTGTTATGTATTCCTCGTCTACACTACAAATGAATGTGAATGCGACACTTCCTCGCTAGGAAATAGCGTTAGCAGATGTCTGCGTATCGTAGCAGTAGAGTTCTAATGCTTCTTAAAACGCGATATCGCATCTCATTTCTATGTTTCATGGTAAGATATAATATGATTTGCGGAGTGTTATGTATTCCTCGTCTACACTTCAAATGAATGTGAATGCCACACTTCCTCGCTAGGAAATAGCGTTTGCAGATGTCTACGTATCGAAGCAATAGAGTTCGTATGATTCTTAAAACGCGATATCGCATCTCATTTCTATGTTTCATGGTAAGATATAATATGATTTGCGAAGTGTTATGTATTCCTCGTCTACACTTCAAATGAATGTAAATGCGACACTTTCTTGCAAGGAAATAGCGTTTGCAGATGTCTACGTATCGTAGCAATGGATTTCTGATGCTTCTTAAAACGCGATATCGCATCTCATTTCTATGTTTCATGGTAAGATATAATATGATTTGCGAAGTGTTATGTATTCCTCGTCTACACTACAAATGAATGTGAATGCGACACTTCCTCGCTAGGAAATAGCGTTAGCAGATGTCTGCGTATCGTAGCAGTAGAGTTCTAATGCTTCTTAAAACGCGATATCGCATCTCATTTCTATGTTTCATGGTAAGATATAATATGATTTGCGGAGTGTTATGTATTCCTCGTCTACACTTCAAATGAATGTGAATGCCACACTTCCTCGCTAGGAAATAGCGTTTGCAGATGTCTACGTATCGAAGCAATAGAGTTCGTATGATTCTTAAAACGCGATATCGCATCTCATTTCTATGTTTCATGGTAAGGTATAATATGATATGCGAAGTGTTATGTATCCGTCGTCTACACTTCAAATGAATGTAAATGCGACAATTCCTTGCAAGGAAATAGCGTTCGCAGATGTCTACGTATCGTAGCAATAGTGTTCTTATGATTCTTAAAACGCGATATCGAATCTCATTTCTATGTTTCATGGTAAGATAGAATATGATTTGCGAAGTGTTATGTATTCCTCGTCTACACTTCAAATGAATGTAAATGCGACACTTCCTTGCAAGGAAATAGCGTTTGCAGATGTTTACGTATCGAAGCAATAGAGTTCAAATGCTTCTTAAAACGAGATATTGCATCTTATATATATGTTTCATGATAAGATATAATATTCATTGCGAAGTGTTATGCATTCCTCGTCTACGATTCAAATGAATGAAAATGCGACACTTCTTGCAAGGAAATAGCGTTTGCAGATGTCTACGTATCGTAGCAATAGAGTTCTAATGCTTCTTAAAACGCGATATCGCATCTCATTTCTATGTTTCATGGTAAGATAGAATATGATTTGCGAAGTGTTATGTATTCCTCGTCTACACATCAAATGAATGTAAATGCGACACTTCCTTGCAAGGAAATAGCGTTTGCAGATGTCTACGTATCGTAGCAATAGAGTTCTTATGATTCTTAAAACGCGATATCGCATCTCATTTCTATGTTTCATGGTAAGGTATAATATGATATGCGAAGTGTTATGTATCCGTCGTCTACACTTCAAATGAATGTAAATGCGTCACTTTCTTGCAAGGAAATAGCGTTTTCAGATGTCTACGTATCGTAGCATTGGATTTCTGATGCTTCTTAAAACGCGATATCCCATCTCATTTCTATGTTTCATGGTAAGATATAATATGAATTGCGAAGTGTTATGTATTCCTCGTCTACACTTCAAATGAATGTAAATGCGACACTTCTTTGCAAGGAAATAGCGTTTGCAGATGTCTGCGTATCGTAGCAGTAGAGTTCTAATGCTTCTTAAAACGCGATATCGCATCTCATTTCTATGTTTCATGGTAAGATAGAATATGATTTGCGAAGTGTTATGTATTCCTCGTCTACACATCAAATGAATGTAAATGCGACACTTCCTTGCAAGGAAATAGCGTTTGCAGATGTCTACGTATCGTAGCAATAGAGTTCTTATGATTCTTAAAACGCGATAACGCATCTCATTTCTATGTTTCATGGTAAGGTATAATATGATATGCGAAGTGTTATGTATCCGTCGTCTACTCTTCAAGTGAATGTAAATGCGACACTTTCTTGCAAGGAAATAGCGTTTGCAGATGTCTACGTATCGTAGCATTGGATTTCTGATGCTTCTTAAAACGCGATATCGCATCTCATTTCTATGTTTCATGGTAAGATATAATATGATTTGCGAAGTGTTATGTATTCCTCGTCTACACTTCAAATGAATGTAAATACGACACATCTTTGCAAGGAAATAGCGTTTGCAGATGTCTACGTATCGTTGCAATAGAGTTCTTATGATTCTTAAAACGCGATATCGCATCTCATTTCTATGTTTCATGGTAAGGTATAATATGATTTGCGGAGTGTTATGTATTCCTCGTCTACACTTCAAATGAATGTAAATGCGACACTTCCTTGCAAGGAAATAGCGTTTGCAGATGTCTACGTATCGCAGCAATAGAGTTCTTATGATTCTTAAAACGCGATATCGCATCTCATTTCTATGTTTCATGGTAAGGTATAATATGATATGCGAAGTGTTATGTATCCGTCGTCTACACCTCAAATGAATGTAAATGCGACACTTTCTTGCAAGGAAATAGCGTTTGCAGATGTCTACGTATGGTAGCATTGGATTTCTGATGCTTCATAAACGCGATATCGCATCTCATTTCTATGTTTCATGGTAAGGTATAATATGAATTGCGAAGTGTTATGTATTCCTCGTCTACACTTCAAATGAATGTAAATGCGACACTTCTTTGCAAGGAAATAGCGTTTGCAGATGTCTACGTATCGAAGCAATAGAGTTCTAATGCTTCTTAAAACGCGATATCGCATCTCATTTCTATGTTTCATGGTAAGGTATAATATGAGTTGCGAAGTGTTATGTATTCCTCGTCTACACTTCAAATGAATGTAAATGCGACACTTTCTTGCAAGGAAATAGCGTTTGCAGATGTCTACGTATCGTAGCAATGGATTTCTGATGCTTCTTAAAACGCGATATCGCATCTCATTTCTATGTTTCATGGTAAGATATTATATGATTTGCGAACTGTTGTGTATTCCTCGTCTACACTTCAAATGAATGTAATTGCGACACTTCCTTGCAAGGAAATAGCGTTTGCAGATGTCTACGTATCGAAGCAATAGAGTTCAAATGCTTCTTAAAACGAGATATTGCATCTCATATCTATGTTTCATGATAAGATATAATATTCATTGCGAAGTGTTATGCATTTCTCGTCTACGATTAAAATGAATGAATTGCGACACTTCCTTGCAAGGAAATAGCGTTTGCAGATGTCTACGTATCGTAGCAATAGAGTTCTTATGATTCTTAAAACGCGATATCGCATCTCATTTCTATGTATCATGGTAAGGTATAATATGATTTGCGAAGTGTTATGTATCCGTCGTCTACACTTCAAATGAATGTAAATGCGACACTTTCTCGCAAGGAACTAGCGTTTGCAGATGTCTACGTATCTTAGCAATAGAGTTCTTATGATTCTTAAAACGCGATATCGCATCACACTTCTATGTTTCATGGTAAGATACAATATGATTTGCGGAGTGTTATGTATTCCTCGTCTACACTTCAAATGAATGTGAATGCCACACTTCCTCGCTAGGAAATAGCGTTTGCAGATGTCTACGTATCGAAGCAATAGAGTTCTAATGCTTCTTAAAACGCGATATCGCATCTCATTTCTATGTTTCATAGTAAGGTATAATATGATTTGCGAAGTGTTATGTATTCCTCGTCTACACTTCAAATGAATGTAAATGCGACACTTCCTTGCAAGGAAATAGCGTTTGCAGATGTCTACGTATCGAAGCAATAGAGTTCAAATGCTTCTTAAAACGAGATATTGCATCTCATATCTATGTTTCATGATAAGATATAATATTCATTGCGAAGTGTTATGCATTTCTCGTCTACGATTAAAATGAATGAATTGCGACACTTCCTTGCAAGGAAATAGCGTTTGCAGATGTCTACGTATCGTAGCAATAGAGTTCTTATGATTCTTAAAACGCGATATCGCATCTCATTTCTATGTATCATGGTAAGGTATAATATGATTTGCGAAGTGTTATGTATTCCTCGTCTACACATCAAATGAATGTAAATGCGACACTTCCTTGCAAGGAAATAGCGTTTGCAGATGTCTACGTATCGTAGCAATAGAGTTCTTATGATTCTTAAAACGCGATATCGCATCACATTTCTATGTTTCATGGTAAGATATAATATGATTTGCGAAGTGTTATGTATTCCTCGTCTACACTACAAATGAATGTGAATGCGACACTTCCTCGCTAGGAAATAGCGTTAGCAGATGTCTGCGTATCGTAGCAGTAGAGTTCTAATGCTTCTTAAAACGCGATATCGCATCTCATTTCTATGTTTCATGGTAAGATATAATATGATTTGCGAAGTATTATGTATTCCTCGTCTACACATCAAATGAATGTAAATGCGACACTTCCTTGCAAGGAAATAGCGTTTGCAGATGTCTACGTATCGTAGCAATAGAGTTCTTATGATTCTTAAAACGCGATATCGCATCACATTTCTATGTTTCATGGTAAGATATAATATGATTTGCGAAGTGTTATGTATTCCTCGTCTACACTACAAATGAATGTGAATGCGACACTTCCTCGCTAGGAAATAGCGTTAGCAGATGTCTGCGTATCGTAGCAGTAGAGTTCTAATGCTTCTTAAAACGCGATATCGCATCTCATTTCTATGTTTCATGGTAAGATAGAATATGATTTGCGAAGTGTTATGTATTCCTCGTCTACACATCAAATGAATGTAAATGCGACACTTCCTTGCAAGGAAATAGCGTTTGCAGATGTCTACGTATCGTAGCAATAGAGTTCTTATGATTCTTAAAACGCGATAACGCATCTCATTTCTATGTTTCATGGTAAGGTATAATATGATATGCGAAGTGTTATGTATCCGTCGTCTACACTTCAAATGAATGTAAATGCGACACTTTCTTGCAAGGAAATAGCGCTTGCAGATGTCTACGTATCGTAGCATTGGATTTCTGATGCTTCTTAAAACGCGATATCGCATCTCATTTCTATGTTTCATGGTAAGATATAATATGATTTGCGAAGTGTTATATATTCCTCGTCTACACTTCAAATGAATGTAAATGCGACACATCTTTGCAAGGAAATAGCGTTTGCAGATGTCTACGTATCGTTGCAATAGAGTTCTTATGATTCTTAAAACGCGATATCGCATCTCATTTCTATGTTTCATGGTAAGGTATAATATGATTTGCGGAGTGTTATGTATTCCTCGTCTACACTTCAAATGAATGTAAATGCGACACTTCCTTACAAGGAAATAGCGTTTGCAGATGTCTACGTATCGTAGCAATAGAATTCTTATGATTCTTAAAACGCGATATCGCATCTCATTTCTATGTTTCATGGTAAGGTATAATATGATATGCGAAGTGTTATGTATCCGTCGTCTACACTTCAAATGAGTGTAAATGCGACACTTTCTTGCAAGGAAATAGCGTTTGCAGATGTCTACGTATGGTAGCATTGGATTTCTGATGCTTCTTAAAACGCGATATCGCATCTCATTTCTATGTTTCATGGTAAGATATAATATGAATTGCGAAGTGTTATGTATTCCTCGTCTACACTTCAAATGAATGTAAATGCGACACTTCTTTGCAAGGAAATAGCGTTTGCAGATGTCTACGTATCGAAGCAATAGAGTTCTAATGCTTCTTAAAACGCGATATCGCATCTCACTTCTATGTTTCATGGTAAGGTATAATATGAGTTGCGAAGTGTTATGTATTCCTCGTCTACACTTCAAGTGAATGTAAATGCGACACTTCTTTGCAAGGAAATAGCGTTTGCAGATGTCTACGTATCGAAGCAATAGAGTTCTAATGCTTCTTAAAACGCGATATCGCATCTCACTTCTATGTTTCATGGTAAGGTATAATATGAGTTGCGAAGTGTTATGTATTCCTCGTCTACACTTCAAATGAATGTAAATGCGACACTTTCTTGCAAGGAAATAGCGTTTGCAGATGTCTACGTATCGTAGCAATGGATTTCTGATGCTTCTTAAAACGCGATATCGCATCTCATTTCTATGTTTCATGGTAAGATATAATATGATTTGCGAAGTGTTATGTATTCCTCGTCTACACTACAAATGAATGTGAATGCGACACTTCCTCGCTAGGAAATAGTGTTAGCAGATGTCTGCGTATCGTAGCAGTAGAGTTCTAATGCTTCTTAAAACGCGATATCGCATCTCATTTCTATGTTTCATGGTAAGATATAATATGATTTGCGGAGTGTTATGTATTCCTCGTCTACACTTCAAATGATTGTGAATGCCACACTTCCTCGCTAGGAAATAGCGTTTGCAGATGTCTACGTATCGAAGCAATAGAGTTCGTATGATTCTTAAAACGCGATATCGCATCTCATTTCTATGTTTCATGGTAAGGTATAATATGATATGCGAAGTGTTATGTATCCGTCGTCTACACTTCAAATGAATGTAAATGCGACAATTCCTTGCATGGAAATAGCGTTCGCAGATGTCTACGTATCGTAGCAATAGTGTTCTTATGATTCTTAAAACGCGATATCGAATCTCATTTCTATGTTTCATGGTAAGATATAATATGATTTGCGAAGTGTTATGTATTCCTCGTCTACACATCAAATGAATGTAAATGCGACACTTCCTTGCAAGGAAATAGCGTTTGCAGATGTCTACGTATCGTAGAAATAGTGTTCTTATGATTCTTAAAACGCGATATCGCACCTCATTTCTATGTTTCATGGTAAGATATAATATGATTTGCGAAGTATTATGTATTCCTCGTCTACACATCAAATGAATGTAAATGCGACACTTCCTTGCAAGGAAATAGCGTTTGCAGATGTCTACGTATCGTAGCAATAGAGTTCTTATGATTCTTAAAACGCGATATCGCATCTCATTTCTATGTTTCATGGTAAGATATAATATGATTTGCGAAGTGTTATGTATTCCTCGTCTACACTTCAAATGAATGTAAATGCGACACATCTTTGCAAGGAAATAGCGTTTGCAGATGTCTACGTATCGTTGCAATAGAGTTCTTATGATTCTTAAAACGCGATATCGCATCTCATTTCTATGTTTCACGGTAAGGTATAATATGATTTGCGGAGTGTTATGTATTCCCCGTCTACACTTCAAATGAATGTAAATGCGACACTTCCTTGCAAGGAAATAGCGTTTGCAGATGTCTACGTATCGTAGCAATAGAGTTCTTATGATTCTTAACACGCGATATCGCATCTCATTTCTATGTTTCATGGTAAGGTATAATATGATATGCGAAGTGTTATGTATCCGTCGTCTACACTTTAAATGAATGTAAATGCGACACTTTCTTGCAAGGAAATAGCGTTTGCAGATGTCTACGTATCGTAGCAATGGATTTCTGATGCTTCTTAAAACGCGATATGGCATCTCATTTCTATGTTTCATGGTAAGATATAATATGATTTGCGAATTGTCATGTATTCCTCGTCCACACTTCAAATGAATGTGAATGCGACACTTCCTCGCTAGGAAATAGCGTTTGCAGATGTCTACGTATCGTAGCAGTTGAGTTCTAATGCCTCTTAAAACGCGATATCGCATCTCATTTCTATGTTTCATGGTAAGATATAATATGATTTGCGAAGTGTTATATATTCCTCGTCTACACTTCAAATGAATGTAAATGCGACACATCTTTGCAAGGAAATAGCGTTTGCAGATGTCTACGTATCGTTGCAATAGAGTTCTTATGATTCTTAAAACGCGATATCGCATCTCATTTCTATGTTTCATGGTAAGGTATAATATGATTTGCGGAGTGTTATGTATTCCTCGTCTACACTTCAAATGAATGTAAATGCGACACTTCCTTACAAGGAAATAGCGTTTGCAGATGTCTACGTATCGTAGCAATAGAATTCTTATGATTCTTAAAACGCGATATCGCATCTCATTTCTATGTTTCATGGTAAGGTATAATATGATATGCGAAGTGTTATGTATCCGTCGTCTACACTTCAAATGAGTGTAAATGCGACACTTTCTTGCAAGGAAATAGCGTTTGCAGATGTCTACGTATGGTAGCATTGGATTTCTGATGCTTCTTAAAACGCGATATCGCATCTCATTTCTATGTTTCATGGTAAGGTATAATATGAGTTGCGAAGTGTTATGTATTCCTCGTCTACACTTCAAATGAATGTAAATGCGACACTTTCTTGCAAGGAAATAGCGTTTGCAGATGTCTACGTATCGTAGCAATGGATTTCTGATGCTTCTTAAAACGCGATATCGCATCTCATTTCTATGTTTCATGGTAAGATATAATATGATTTGCGAAGTGTTATGTATTCCTCGTCTACACTACAAATGAATGTGAATGCGACACTTCCTCGCTAGGAAATAGTGTTAGCAGATGTCTGCGTATCGTAGCAGTAGAGTTCTAATGCTTCTTAAAACGCGATATCGCATCTCATTTCTATGTTTCATGGTAAGATATAATATGATTTGCGGAGTGTTATGTATTCCTCGTCTACACTTCAAATGATTGTGAATGCCACACTTCCTCGCTAGGAAATAGCGTTTGCAGATGTCTACGTATCGAAGCAATAGAGTTCGTATGATTCTTAAAACGCGATATCGCATCTCATTTCTATGTTTCATGGTAAGGTATAATATGATATGCGAAGTGTTATGTATCCGTCGTCTACACTTCAAATGAATGTAAATGCGACAATTCCTTGCATGGAAATAGCGTTCGCAGATGTCTACGTATCGTAGCAATAGTGTTCTTATGATTCTTAAAACGCGATATCGAATCTCATTTCTATGTTTCATGGTAAGATATAATATGATTTGCGAAGTGTTATGTATTCCTCGTCTACACATCAAATGAATGTAAATGCGACACTTCCTTGCAAGGAAATAGCGTTTGCAGATGTCTACGTATCGTAGAAATAGTGTTCTTATGATTCTTAAAACGCGATATCGCACCTCATTTCTATGTTTCATGGTAAGATATAATATGATTTGCGAAGTATTATGTATTCCTCGTCTACACATCAAATGAATGTAAATGCGACACTTCCTTGCAAGGAAATAGCGTTTGCAGATGTCTACGTATCGTAGCAATAGAGTTCTTATGATTCTTAAAACGCGATATCGCATCTCATTTCTATGTTTCATGGTAAGATATAATATGATTTGCGAAGTGTTATGTATTCCTCGTCTACACTTCAAATGAATGTAAATGCGACACATCTTTGCAAGGAAATAGCGTTTGCAGATGTCTACGTATCGTTGCAATAGAGTTCTTATGATTCTTAAAACGCGATATCGCATCTCATTTCTATGTTTCACGGTAAGGTATAATATGATTTGCGGAGTGTTATGTATTCCTCGTCTACACTTCAAATGAATGTAAATGCGACACTTCCTTGCAAGGAAATAGCGTTTGCAGATGTCTACGTATCGTAGCAATAGAGTTCTTATGATTCTTAACACGCGATATCGCATCTCATTTCTATGTTTCATGGTAAGGTATAATATGATATGCGAAGTGTTATGTATCCGTCGTCTACACTTTAAATGAATGTAAATGCGACACTTTCTTGCAAGGAAATAGCGTTTGCAGATGTCTACGTATCGTAGCAATGGATTTCTGATGCTTCTTAAAACGCGATATGGCATCTCATTTCTATGTTTCATGGTAAGATATAATATGATTTGCGAATTGTCATGTATTCCTCGTCCACACTTCAAATGAATGTGAATGCGACACTTCCTCGCTAGGAAATAGCGTTTGCAGATGTCTACGTATCGTAGCAGTTGAGTTCTAATGCCTCTTAAAACGCGATATCGCATCTCATTTCTATGTTTCATGGTAAGATATAATATGATTTGCGAAGTGTTATATATTCCTCGTCTACACTTCAAATGAATGTGAATGTGACACTTCTTTGCAAGGAAATAGCGTTTGCAGATGTCTACGTATCGAAGCAATAGAGTTCTATAGATTCTTAAAACGCGATATTGCATCTCATTTCTATGTTTCATGGTAAGATATAATATGATTTGCGAAGTGTTATGTATTCCTCGTCTACACTTCAAATGAATGGAAATGCGACACTTCTTTGCAAGGAAATAGCGTTTGCAGATGTCTACGTATCGTAGCAATAGAGTTCTTATGCTTCTTAAAACGCGACATCGCATCTCATTTCTATGTTTCATGGTAAGATATAATATGATTTGCGGAGTGTTATGTATTCCTCGTCTGCACTTCTAATGAATGTAAATGCGACACTTCTTTGCAAGGAAATAGCGTTTGCAGATGTCTACGTATCGTTGCAATAGAGTTCTTATGTTTCTTAAAACGCGATATCGCATCTCATTTCTATGTTTCATGGTAAGATATAATATGATTTGCGGAGTGTTATGTATTCCTCGTCTACACTTCAAATGAATGTAAATGCGACACTTCCTTGCAAGGAAATAGCGTTTGCAGATGTCTACGTATCGTAGCAATAGAGTTCTTATGATTCTTAAAACGCGATATCGCATCTCATTTCTATGTATCATGGTAAGGTATAATATGATTTGCGAAGTGTTATGTATCCGTCGTCTACACTTCAAATGAATGTAAATGCGACACTTTCTCGCAAAGAACTAGCGTTTGCAGATGTCTACGTATCTTAGCAATAGAGTTCTTATGATTCTTAAAACGCGATATCGCATCACACTTCTATGTTTCATGGTAAGATATAATATGATTTGCGGAGTGTTATGTATTCCTCGTCTACACTTCAAATGAATGTGAATGCCACACTTCCTCGCTAGGAAATAGCGTTTGCAGATGTCTACGTATCGAAGCAATAGAGTTCTAATGCTTCTTAAAACGCGATATCGCATCTCATTTCTATGTTTCATGGTAAGGTATAATATGAGTTGCGAAGTGTTATGTATTCCTCGTCTACACTTCAAATGAATGTAAATGCGACACTTTCTTGCAAGGAAATAGCGTTAGCAGATGTCTACGTATCGTAGCAATGGATTTCTGATGCTTCTTAAAACGCGATATGGCATCTCATTTCTATGTTTCATGGTAAGATATAATATGATTTGCGAATTGTCATGTATTCCTCGTCCACACTTCAAATGAATGTGAATGCGACACTTCCTCGCTAGGAAATAGCGTTTGCAGATGTCTACGTATCGTAGCAGTTGAGTTCTAATGCCTCTTAAAACGCGATATCGCATCTCATTTCTATGTTTCATGGTAAGATATAATATGATTTGCGAAGTGTTATGTATTCCTCGTCTACACACCAAATGAATGTAAATGCGACACTTCTTTGCAAGGAAATAGCTTTTGCAGATGTCTACGTATCGTAGCAATGGCTTTCTGATGCTTCTTAAAACGCGATATCGCATGTCATTTCTATGTTTCATGGTAAGATATAATATGATTTGCGAAGTGTTATGTATTCCACGTCTACACTTCAAAGGAATGTGAATGTGACACTTCTTTGCAAGGAAATAGCGTTTGCAGATGTCTACGTATCGAAGCAATAGAGTTCTATAGATTCTTAAAACGCGATATTGCATCTCATTTCTATGTTTCATGGTAAGATATAATATGATTTGCGAAGTGTTATGTATTCCTCGTCTACACTTCAAATGAATGTAAATGCGACACTTCTTTGCAAGGAAATAGCGTTTGCAGATGTCTACGTATCGTAGCAATAGAGTTCTTATGATTCTTAAAACGCGACATCGCATCTCATTTCTATGTTTCATGGTAAGATATAATATGATTTGCGGAGTGTTATGTATTCCTCGTCTGCACTTCTAATGAATGTAAATGCGACACTTCTTTGCAAGGAAATAGCGTTTGCAGATGTCTACGTATCGTTGCAATAGAGTTCTTATGATTCTTAAAACGCGATATCGCATCTCATTTCTATGTTTCATGGTAAGATATAATATGATTTGCGGAGTGTTATGTATTCCTCGTCTACACTTCAAATGAATGTAAATGCGACACTTCCTTGCAAGGAAATAGCGTTTGCAGATGTCTATGTATCGTAGCAATAGTGTTCTTATGGTTCTTAAAACGCGATATCGCATCTCATTTCTATGTTTCATGGTAAGATATAATATGATTTGCGAAGTGTTATGTACTCCTCGTCTACACTTCAAATGAATGTAAATGCGACACTTCCTTGCAAGGAAATAGCGTTTGCAGATGTCCACGTATAGAAGCAATAGAGTTCAAATGCTTCTTAAAACGAGATATTGCATCTCATATCTATGTTTCATGATAAGATATAATATTCATTGCGAAGTGTTATGCATTCCTCGTCTACGATTCAAATGAATGTAAATGCGACACTTCCTTGCAAGGAAATAGCGTTTGCAGATGTCTACGGATCGTAGCAATAGAGTTCTAATGCTTCTTAAAACGCGATATCGCATCTCATTTCTATGTTTCATGGTAAGATATAATACGATTTGTGAAGTGCTATGTATTCCTCGGCTACACTTCAAATGAATGTAAATGCGACACTTCTTTGCAAGGAAATAGCGATTGCAGATGTCTGCGTATCGTTGCAGTAGAGTTCTAATGCTTCTTAAAACGCGATATCGCATCTCACTTCTATGTTTCATGGTAAGGTATAATATGAGTTGCGAAGTGTTATGTATTCCTCGTCTACACTTCAAATGAATGTAAATGCGACACTTCTTTGCAAGGAAATAGCGTTTGCAGATGTCTACGTATCGAAGCAATAGAGTTCTAATGCTTCTTAAAACGCGATATCGCATCTCACTTCTATGTTTCATGGTAAGGTATAATATGAGTTGCGAAGTGTTATGTATTCCTCGTCTACACTTCAAATGAATGTAAATGCGACACTTTCTTGCAAGGAAATAGCGTTTGCAGATGTCTACGTATCGTAGCAATGGATTTCTGATGCTTCTTAAAACGCGATATCGCATCTCATTTCTATGTTTCATGGTAAGATATAATATGATTTGCGAAGTGTTATGTATTCCTCGTCTACACTACAAATGAATGTGAATGCGACACTTCCTCGCTAGGAAATAGCGTTAGCAGATGTCTGCGTATCGTAGCAGTAGAGTTCTAATGCTTCTTAAAACGCGATATCGCATCTCATTTCTATGTTTCATGGTAAGATATAATATGATTTGCGGAGTGTTATGTATTCCTCGTCTACACTTCAAATGATTGTGAATGCCACACTTCCTCGCTAGGAAATAGCGTTTGCAGATGTCTACGTATCGAAGCAATAGAGTTCGTATGATTCTTAAAACGCGATATCGCATCTCATTTCTATGTTTCATGGTAAGGTATAATATGATATGCGAAGTGTTATGTATCCGTCGTCTACACTTCAAATGAATGTAAATGCGACAATTCCTTGCAAGGAAATAGCGTTCGCAGATGTCTACGTATCGTAGCAATAGTGTTCTTATGATTCTTAAAACGCGATATCGAATCTCATTTCTATGTTTCATGGTAAGATATAATATGATTTGCGAAGTGTTATGTATTCCTCGTCTACACATCAAATGAATGTAAATGCGACACTTCCTTGCAAGGAAATAGCGTTTGCAGATGTCTACGTATCGTAGAAATAGTGTTCTTATGATTCTTAAAACGCGATATCGCACCTCATTTCTATGTTTCATGGTAAGATATAATATGATTTGCGAAGTATTATGTATTCCTCGTCTACACATCAAATGAATGTAAATGCGACACTTCCTTGCAAGGAAATAGCGTTTGCAGATGTCTACGTATCGTAGCAATAGAGTTCTTATGATTCTTAAAACGCGATATCGCATCTCATTTCTATGTTTCATGGTAAGATATAATATGATTTGCGAAGTGTTATGTATTCCTCGTCTACACTTCAAATGAATGTAAATGCGACACATCTTTGCAAGGAAATAGCGTTTGCAGATGTCTACGTATCGTTGCAATAGAGTTCTTATGATTCTTAAAACGCGATATCGCATCTCATTTCTATGTTTCACGGTAAGGTATAATATGATTTGCGGAGTGTTATGTATTCCTCGTCTACACTTCAAATGAATGTAAATGCGACACTTCCTTGCAAGGAAATAGCGTTTGCAGATGTCTACGTATCGTAGCAATAGAGTTCTTATGATTCTTAACACGCGATATCGCATCTCATTTCTATGTTTCATGGTAAGGTATAATATGATATGCGAAGTGTTATGTATCCGTCGTCTACACTTTAAATGAATGTAAATGCGACACTTTCTTGCAAGGAAATAGCGTTTGCAGATGTCTACGTATCGTAGCAATGGATTTCTGATGCTTCTTAAAACGCGATATGGCATCTCATTTCTATGTTTCATGGTAAGATATAATATGATTTGCGAATTGTCATGTATTCCTCGTCCACACTTCAAATGAATGTGAATGCGACACTTCCTCGCTAGGAAATAGCGTTTGCAGATGTCTACGTATCGTAGCAGTTGAGTTCTAATGCCTCTTAAAACGCGATATCGCATCTCATTTCTATGTTTCATGGTAAGATATAATATGATTTGCGAAGTGTTATGTATTCCACGTCTACACTTCAAAGGAATGTGAATGTGACACTTCTTTGCAAGGAAATAGCGTTTGCAGATGTCTACGTATCGAAGCAATAGAGTTCTATAGATTCTTAAAACGCGATATTGCATCTCATTTCTATGTTTCATGGTAAGATATAATATGATTTGCGAAGTGTTATGTATTCCTCGTCTACACTTCAAATGAATGGAAATGCGACACTTCTTTGCAAGGAAATAGCGTTTGCAGATGTCTACGTATCGTAGCAATAGAGTTCTTATGATTCTTAAAACGCGACATCGCATCTCATTTCTATGTTTCATGGTAAGATATAATATGATTTGCGGAGTGTTATGTATTCCTCGTCTGCACTTCTAATGAATGTAAATGCGACACTTCTTTGCAAGGAAATAGCGTTTGCAGATGTCTACGTATCGTTGCAATAGAGTTCTTATGTTTCTTAAAACGCGATATCGCATCTCATTTCTATGTTTCATGGTAAGATATAATATGATTTGCGGAGTGTTATGTATTCCTCGTCTACACTTCAAATGAATGTAAATGCGACACTTCCTTGCAAGGAAATAGCGTTTGCAGATGTCTACGTATCGTAGCAATAGAGTTCTTATGATTCTTAAAACGCGATATCGCATCTCATTTCTATGTATCATGGTAAGGTATAATATGATTTGCGAAGTGTTATGTATCCGTCGTCTACACTTCAAATGAATGTAAATGCGACACTTTCTCGCAAAGAACTAGCGTTTGCAGATGTCTACGTATCTTAGCAATAGAGTTCTTATGATTCTTAAAACGCGATATCGCATCACACTTCTATGTTTCATGGTAAGATATAATATGATTTGCGGAGTGTTATGTATTCCTCGTCTACACTTCAAATGAATGTGAATGCCACACTTCCTCGCTAGGAAATAGCGTTTGCAGATGTCTACGTATCGAAGCAATAGAGTTCTAATGCTTCTTAAAACGCGATATCGCATCTCATTTCTATGTTTCATGGTAAGGTATAATATGAGTTGCGAAGTGTTATGTATTCCTCGTCTACACTTCAAATGAATGTAAATGCGACACTTTCTTGCAAGGAAATAGCGTTAGCAGATGTCTACGTATCGTAGCAATGGATTTCTGATGCTTCTTAAAACGCGATATGGCATCTCATTTCTATGTTTCATGGTAAGATATAATATGATTTGCGAATTGTCATGTATTCCTCGTCCACACTTCAAATGAATGTGAATGCGACACTTCCTCGCTAGGAAATAGCGTTTGCAGATGTCTACGTATCGTAGCAGTTGAGTTCTAATGCCTCTTAAAACGCGATATCGCATCTCATTTCTATGTTTCATGGTAAGATATAATATGATTTGCGAAGTGTTATGTATTCCTCGTCTACACACCAAATGAATGTAAATGCGACACTTCTTTGCAAGGAAATAGCTTTTGCAGATGTCTACGTATCGTAGCAATGGCTTTCTGATGCTTCTTAAAACGCGATATCGCATGTCATTTCTATGTTTCATGGTAAGATATAATATGATTTGCGAAGTGTTATGTATTCCACGTCTACACTTCAAAGGAATGTGAATGTGACACTTCTTTGCAAGGAAATAGCGTTTGCAGATGTCTACGTATCGAAGCAATAGAGTTCTATAGATTCTTAAAACGCGATATTGCATCTCATTTCTATGTTTCATGGTAAGATATAATATGATTTGCGAAGTGTTATGTATTCCTCGTCTACACTTCAAATGAATGTAAATGCGACACTTCTTTGCAAGGAAATAGCGTTTGCAGATGTCTACGTATCGTAGCAATAGAGTTCTTATGATTCTTAAAACGCGACATCGCATCTCATTTCTATGTTTCATGGTAAGATATAATATGATTTGCGGAGTGTTATGTATTCCTCGTCTGCACTTCTAATGAATGTAAATGCGACACTTCTTTGCAAGGAAATAGCGTTTGCAGATGTCTACGTATCGTTGCAATAGAGTTCTTATGATTCTTAAAACGCGATATCGCATCTCATTTCTATGTTTCATGGTAAGATATAATATGATTTGCGGAGTGTTATGTATTCCTCGTCTACACTTCAAATGAATGTAAATGCGACACTTCCTTGCAAGGAAATAGCGTTTGCAGATGTCTATGTATCGTAGCAATAGTGTTCTTATGGTTCTTAAAACGCGATATCGCATCTCATTTCTATGTTTCATGGTAAGATATAATATGATTTGCGAAGTGTTATGTACTCCTCGTCTACACTTCAAATGAATGTAAATGCGACACTTCCTTGCAAGGAAATAGCGTTTGCAAATGTCTACCTATCGTAGCAGTAGTGTTCTAATGCTTCTTAGAACGCGATGTGGCATCTCATTTCTATGTTTCATGGTAAGATATAATATGATTTGCGAACTGTTATGTATTCCTCGTCTACACTTCAAATGAATGTAAATGCGACACTTCCTTGCAAGGAAATAGCGTTTGCAGATGTCTACGTATCGAAGCAATAGAGTTCTAATGCTTCTTAAAACGCGATATCGCATCTCATTTCTATGTTTCATGGTAAGATATAATATGATTTGCGAAGTGTTATGTATTCCACGTCTACACTTCAAAGGAATGTGAATGTGACACTTCCTCGCTAGGAAATAGCGTTTGCAGATGTCTGCGTATCGTAGCAGTAGAGTTCTAATGCTTCTTAAAACGCTATATCCCATCTCATTTCTATGTTTCATGGTAAGATATAATATGATTTGCGAAGTGTTATGTATTCCTCGTCTACACTTCAAATGAATGTAAATGCGACACTTCTTTGCTAGGAAATAGCGTTTGCAAATGTCTACATATCGTAGCAATAGTGTTCTAATGCTTCTTAAAACGCGATATCGCATCTCATTTCTATGATTCATGGTAAGATATAATATGATTTGCGAAGTATCATGTATTCCTCGTCTACACTTCAAATGAATGTAAATGCGACACTTCCTTGCAAGGAAATAGCGTTTGCAGATGTCCACGTATAGAAGCAATAGAGTTCAAATGCTTCTTAAAACGAGATATTGCATCTCATATCTATGTTTCATGATAAGATATAATATTCATTGCGAAGTGTTATGCATTCCTCGTCTACGATTCAAATGAATGTAAATGCGACACTTCCTTGCAAGGAAATAGCGTTTGCAGATGTCTACGGATCGTAGCAATAGAGTTCTAATGCTTCTTAAAACGCGATATCGCATCTCATTTCTATGTTTCATGGTAAGATATAATACGATTTGTGAAGTGCTATGTATTCCTCGGCTACACTTCAAATGAATGTAAATGCGACACTTCTTTGCAAGGAAATAGCGATTGCAGATGTCTACGTATCGTAGCAGTAGAGTTCTTATGATTCTTAAAACGCGATATCGCATCTCATTTCTATGTTTCATGATAAGATATAATACGATTTGCGGAGTGTTATGTATTCCTCGTCTACAATTCAAATGAATGCAAATGCGACACATCCTCGCTAGGAAATAGCGTTCGCAGATGTCTGCGTATCGTAGCAGTAGAGTTCTAATGCTTCTTAAAACGCGATATCGCATCTCATTTCTATGTTTCATGGTAAGATACAATATGATTTGCGAAGTGTTATGTATTCCTCGTCTACACTTCAAATGAATACGAATGCGACACTTCCTCGCTAGGAAATAGCGTTTGCAGATGTCTACGTATCGGAGCAATAGAGTTCAAATGCTTCTTAAAACGCGATATCGCATCTCATTTCTATGTTTCATGGTAAGATATAATACGATTTGCGAAGTGTTATGTATTCCTCGTCTACACATCAAATGAATGTAAATGCGACACTTCCTTGCAAGGAAATAGCGTTTGCAGATGTCTACGTATTGTTGCAATAGAGTTCCTATGATTCTTAAAACGCGATGTCGCATCTCATTTCTATGTTTCATGGTAAGGTATAATATGATTTGCGAAGTGTTATGTATCCGTCGTCTACACTTCAAATGAATGTAAATGCGACACTTTCTTGCAAGGAAATAGCGTTTGCAGATGTCTACGTATCGTGGCAATGGATTTCTGATGCTTCTTAGAACGCGATATCGCATCTCATTTCTATGTTTCATGGTAAGATACAATATGATTTGCGAAGTGTTATGTGTTCCTCGTCTACACTTCAAATGAATGTGAATGCGACACTTCCTCGCTAGGAAATAGCGTTTGCAGATGTCTACGTATCGAAGCAATAGAGTTCAAATGCTTCTCAGAACGCGATATCGCATATCATTTCTATGTTTCATGGTGAGATATAATCCGATTTGCGAAGTGTCATGTATTCCTCGTCCACGCTTCAAATGAATGTAAATGCGACACTTCCTTGCAAGGAAATAGCGTTTGCAAATGTCTACCTATCGTAGCAGTAGTGTTCTAATGCTTCTTAGAACGCGATATCGCATCTCATTTCTATGTTTCATGGTAAGATACAATATGATTTGCGAAGTGTTATGTATTCCTCGTCTACACTTCAAATGAATGTTAATGCGACACTTCCTCGCTAGGAAATAGCGTTTGCAGATGTCTACGTATCGAAGCAATAGAGTTCAAATGCTTCTCAAAACGCGATATCGCATCTCATTTCTATGTTTCATGGTAAGATATAATCCGAATTGCGAAGTGTTATGTATTCCTCGGCTACACTTCAAATGAATGTAAATGCGACTCTTCTTTGCAAGGAAATAGCGTTTGCAGATGTCTACGTATCGTAGCAGTTGAGTTCTAATGCTTCTTAAAAAGCGATATCGCACCTCATTCCTATGTTTCATGGTAAGATATAATATGATTTGCGAAGTGTTATGTATTCCTCGTCTACATTTCAAATGAATGTGAATGCGACACTTCCTCGCTAGGAAATAGCGTTTGTAGATGTCTACGTATCGAAGCAATAGAGTTCAAATGCTTCTCAAAACGCGATATCGCATCTCATTTCTATGTTTCATGGTAAGATATAATCCGATTTGCGAAGTGTTATGTATTCCTCGGCTACACTTCAAATGAATGTAAATGCGACTCTTCTTTGCAAGGAAATAGCGATTGCAGATGTCTACGTATCGTAGCAATAGAGTTCTTATGATTCTTAAAACGCGATATCGCATATCATTTCTATGTTTCATGGTAAGATACAATATGATTTGCGAAGTGTTATGTATTCCTCGTCTACACTTCAAATGAATGTAAATGCGACACTTCTTTGCAAGGAAATAGCGATTGCAGATGTCTACGTATCGTAGCAGTAGAGTTCTTATGATTCTTAAAACGCGATATCGCATCTTATTTCTATGTTTCATGATAAGATATAATATGATTTGCGGAGTGTTATGTATTCCTCGTCTACAATTCAAATGAATGCAAATGCGACACATCCTCGCTAGGAAATAGCGTTTGCAGATGTCTACGTATCGAAGCAATGGAGTTCAAATGCTTCTTAAAACGAGATATTGCATCTCATATCTATGTTTCATGATAAGATATAATATTCATTGCGAAGTGTTATGCATTCTTCGCCTACGATTCAAATGAATGTAAATGCAAAACTTCCTTGCAAGGATATAGCGTTTGCAGATGTCTACGTATCGTAGCAGTTGAGTTCTAATGCTTCTTAAAACGCGATATCGCACCTCATTCCTATGTTTCATGGTAAGATATAATATGATTTGCGAAGTGTTATGTATTCCTCGTCTACATTTCGAATGAATGTGAATGCGACACTTCCTCGCTAGGAAATAGCGTTTGCAGATGTCTGCGTATTGTAGCAGTAGAGTTCAAATGCTTCTTAAAACGCGATATCGCATCTCATTTCTATGTTTCATGGTAAGATATAATACGATTTGCGAAGTGTTATGTATTCCTCGGCTACACTTCAAATGAATGTAAATGCGACACTTCTTTGCAGTAGAGTTCTTACGATTCTTAAAACGCGATATCGCATCTCATTTCTATGTTTCATGGTAAGATATAATATGATTTGCGAAGTGTTATGTATTCTTCGTCTACACATCAAATGAATGTAAATGAGACACTTCCTTGCAAGGAAATAGCGTTTGCGGATGTCTACGTATCGTAGCAATAGAGTTCTAATGCTTCTTAAAACGAGATATTGCATCTCATATCTATGTTTCATGATAAGATATAATATTCATTGCGAAGTGTTATGCATTCCTCGTCTACGATTCAAATGAATGTAAATGCGACACTTCCTTGCAAGGAAATAGCGTTTGCAGATGTCTACGTATCGTAGCAATAGAGTTCTTGTGATTCTTAGAACGCTATATTGCATCTCATTTTTACGTTTCATGGTAAGATATAATATGATTTGCGAAGTGTCATATATGCCTCGTCTACGATTCAAATGAAAGTAAATGCGACACTTCCTTGCAAGGAAATAGCGTTTGCAGATGTCTACGTATCGTAGCAATAGAGTTCTAATGCTTCTTAAAACGCGATATCGCATCTCATTTCTATGTTTCATGGTAAGATATAATATGATTTGCGAAGTGTTATGTATTCCTCGTCTACACTTCAAATGAGTGTAAATGCGACACTTCTTTGCTAGGAAATAGCGTTTGCAAATGTCTACCTATCGTAGCAATAGTGTTCTAATGCTTCTTAAAACGCGATATCGCATCTCATTTCTATGATTCATGGTAAGATATAATATGATTTGCGAAGTATCATGTATTCCTCGTCTACACTTCAAATGAATGTAAATGCGACACTTCCTTGCTAGGAAATAGCGATTGCAGATGTCTACGTATCGTAGCAATAGAGCTCATATGATTCTTAAAACGCGATATCGCATCTCATTTCTATGTTTCATGATAAGATATAATATGATTTGCGAAGTGTCATGTATTCCTCGTCTACACATCAAATGAATGTAAATGCGACACCTCCTTGCAAGGAAATAGCGTTTGCAGATGTCTACGTATCGAAGCAATAGAGTTCAAATGCTTCTTAAAACGCGATATCACATCTCATTCCTATGTTTCATGGTAAGATATAATATGATTTGCGAAGTATCATGTATTCCTCGTCTACACTTCAAATGAATGTAAATGCGACACTTCCTTGCATGGAAATAGCGTTAGCAGATGTCTACGTATAGAAGCAATAGTGTTCAAATGCTTCTTAAAACGAGATATTGCATCTCATATCTATGTTTCCTGATAAGATATAATATTCATTGCGAAGTGTCATGTATTCCTCGTCTACGATTCAAATGAAAGTAAATGCGACACTTCCTTGCAAGGTAGTAGCGATTGCACATGTCTACGTATCGTAGCAATGGAGTTCATATCATTCTTAAAAAGCGATATCGCATCTCATTTCTATGTTTCATGGTAAGATAAAACATGATTTGCGAAGTGTTATGTATTCCTCGTCTACACTTCAAATGAATGTGAACGTGACTTCCTCGCTAGGAAATAGCGTTTGCAGATGTCTGCGTATCGTAGCAGTAGAGTTCTAATGCTTCTTCAAACGCGATATCGCATCTCATTTCAATGTTTCATGGTAAGATATAATATGATTTGCGAAGCGTTATGTATTCCTCGTCTACACTTCAAATGAATGTAAATGCGACACTTCTTTGCAAGGAAATAGCGTTTGCAGATGTCTACGTATCGTTGCAATAGATTTCTTATGATTCTTAAAACGCGATATCGCATCACATTTCTATGTTTCATGGTAAGATATAATATGATTTGCGGCGTGTTATGTATTCCTCGTCTACACTTCAAATGAATGTAAATGCGACACTTCCTTGCAAGGAAATAGCGTTTGCAGATGTCCACGTATCGAAGCAATAGAGTTCAAATGATTCTTAAAACGAGATATTGCATCTCATATCTATGTTTCATGATAAGATATAATATTCATTGCGAAGTGTTATGCATTCCTCGTCTACGATTCAAATGAATGTAAATGCGACACTTCCTTGCAAGGAAATAGCGTTTGCAGATGTCTACGGATCGTAGCAATAGAGTTCTAATGCTTCTTAAAACGCGATATCGCATCTCATTTCTATGTTTCATGGTAAGATATAATACGATTTGCGAAGTGTTATGTATTCCTCGGCTACACTTCAAATGAATGTAAATGCGACACTTCTTTGCAAGGAAATAGCGATTGCAGATGTCTACGTATCGTAGCAGTAGAGTTCTTATGATTCTTAAAACGCGATATCGCATCTCATTTCTATGTTTCATGGTAAGATATAATATGATTTGCGAAGTGTTATGTATTCCTCGTCTACACATCAAATGAATGTAAATGCGACACTTCCTTGCAAGGAAATAGCGTTTGCAGATGTCTACGTATCGTTGCAATAGAGTTCCTATGATTCTTAAAACGCGATGTCGCATCTCATTTCTATGTTTCATGGTAAGGTATAATATGATTTGCGAAGTGTTATGTATCCGTCGTCTACACTTCAAATGAATGTAAATGCGACACTTCTTTGCAAGGAAATAGCGTTTGCAGATGTCTACGTATCGTAGCAATGGATTTCTGATGCTTCTTAAAACGAGATACTGCATCTCATATCTATGTTTCATGACAAGATATATATTCATTGCGAAGTGTTATGCATTCCTCGTCTACGATTCAGATGAATGTAAATGCGACACTTCCTTGCAAGGAAATAGCGTTTGCGGATGTCTACGTATCGTAGCAATAGAGTTCTTATGATTCTTAAAACGCGATATCGAATCTCATTTCTATGTGTCATGGTAAGATACAATATGATTTGCGAAGTGTTATGTATTCCTCGTCTACACTTCAAATGAATGTGAATGCGACACTTCCTCGCTAGGAAATAGTGTTTGCAGATGTCTACGTATCGTAGCAATAGAGTTCTTATGATTCTTAAAACGCGATATCGCATCTCATTTCTATGTTTCATGGTAAGATACAATATGATTTGCGAAGTGTTATGTATTCCTCGTCTACACTTCAAATGAATGTGAATGCGACACTTCCTCGCTAGGAAATAGCGTTTGCAGATGTCTACGTATCGAAGCAATGGAGATCTAATGCTTCTTCAAACGCGATATCGCATCTCATTTCTATGTTTCATGGTAAGATATAATATGATTTGCGAAGTGTTATGTATTCCTCGTCTACACTTCAAATGAATGTAAATGCGACACTTCTTTGCAAGGAAATAGCGTTTGCAGATGTCTACGTATCGTTGCAATAGAGTTCTTATGATTCTTAAAACGCGATATCGCATCACATTTCTATGTTTCATGGTAAGATATAATATGATTTGCGGAGTGTTATGTATTCCTCGTCTACACTTCAAATGAATGTAAATGCGACACTTCCTTGCAAGGAAATAGCGTTTGCAGATGTCCACGTATCGAAGCAATAGAGTTCAAATGCTTCTTAAAACGAGATATTGCATCTCATATCTATGTTTCATGATAAGATATAATATTCATCGCGAAGTGTTATGCATTCCTCGTCTACGATTCAAATGAATGTAAATGCGACACTTCCTTGCAAGGAAATAGCGTTTGCAGATGTCTACGGATCGTAGCAATAGAGTTCTAATGCTTCTTAAAACGCGATATCGCATCTCATTTCTATGTTTCATGGTAAGATATAATACGATTTGCGAAGTGTTATGTATTCCTCGGCTACACTTCAAATGAATGTAAATGCGACACTTCTTTGCAAGGAAATAGCGATTGCAGATGTCTACGTATCGTAGCAGTAGAGTTCTTATGATACTTAAAACGCGATATCGCATCTCATTTCTATGTTTCATGATAGGATATAATATGATTTGCGGAGTGTTATGTATTCCTCGTCTACAATTCAAATGAATGCAAATGCGACACATCCTCGCTAGGAAATAGCGTTTGCAGATGTCTACGTATCGTAGCAAGTTGAGTTCTAATGCTTCTTAAAACGCGATATCGCATCTCATTTCTATGTTTCATGGTAAGATATAATATGATTTGCGAAGTGTTATGTATTCCTCGTCTACAAATCAAATGAATGTAAATGCGACACTTCCTTGCAAGGAAATAGCGTTTGCAGATGTCTACGTATCGTTGCAATAGAGTTCCTATGATTCTTAAAACGCGATGTCGCATCTCATTTCTATGTTTCATGGTAAGGTATATTATGATTTGCGAAGTGTTATGTATCCGTCGTCTACACTTCAAATGAATGTAAATGCGACACTTTCTCGCAAGGAAATAGCGTTTGCAGATGTCTACGTATCGTAGCAATGGATTTCTGATGCTTCTTAAAACGAGATATTGCATCTCATATCTATGTTTCATGACAAGATATAATATTCATTGCGAAGTGTTATGCATTCCTCGTCTACGATTCAGATGAATGTAAATGCGACACTTCCTTGCAAGGAAATAGCGTTTGCGGATGTCTACGTATCGTAGCAATAGAGTTCTTATGATTCTTAAAACGCGATATCGCATCTCATTTCTATGTGTCATGGTAAGATACAATATGGTTTGGGAAGTGTTATGTATTCCTCGTCTACACTTCAAATGAATGTGAATGCGACACTTCCTCGCTGGGAAATAGCGTTCGCTGATGTCTACGTATCGTAGCAATAGAGTTCAAATGCTTCTTAAAACGAGATATTGCATCTCATATCTATGTTTCATGATAAGATATAATATTCATTGCGAAGTGTTATGCATTCTTCGCCTACGATTCAAATGAATGTAAATGCAAAACTTCCTTGCAAGGAAATAGCGTTTGCAGATGTCTACGTATCGTAGCAGTTGAGTTCTAATGCTTCTTAAAACGCGATATCGCACCTCATTCCTATGTTTCATGGTAAGATATAACATGATTTGCGAAGTGTTATGTATTCCTCGTCTACATTTCAAATGAATGTGAATGCGACACTTCCTCGCTAGGAAATAGCGTATGCAGATGTCTACGTATCGTAGCAGTAGAGTTCTTATGATTCTTAAAACGCGATATCGCATCTCATTCCCATGTGTCATGGTAAGATACAATATGATTTGCGAAGTGTTATGTATTCCTCGTCTACACTTCAAATGAATGTGAATGCGACACTTCCTCGCTAGGAAATAGTGTTTGCAGATGTCTACGTATCGAAGCAATAGAGTTCAAATGCTTCTTAAAACGAGAAATTGCATCTCATATATATGTTTCATGATAAGATATAATATTCATTGCGAAGTGTTATGCATTCCTCGTCTACGATTCAAATGAATGTAAATGCGACACTTCCTTGCAAGGAAATAGCATTTGCAGATGTCTACGTATCGTAGCAATAGAGTTCTAATGCTTCTTAAAGCGCGATATCGCATCTCATTTCTATGTTTCATGGTAAGATATAATATGATTTGCGAAGTGTTATGTATTCCTCGGCTACACTTCAAATGAATGTAAATGCGACACTTCTTTGCAAGGAAATAGCGATTGCAGATGTCTACGTATCGTAGCAGTAGAGTTCTTATGATTCATAAATCGCGATATCGCATCTCATTTCTATGTTTCATGGTAAGATATAATACGATTTGCGAAGTGTTATGTATTCCTCGGCTACACTTCAAATGAATGTAAATGCGACACTTCTTTGCAAGGAAATAGCGATTGCAGATGTCTACGTATCGTAGCAGTAGAGTTCTTATGATTCTTAAAACGCGATATCGCATCTCATTTCTATGTTTCATGGTAAGATATAATATGATTTGCGAAGTGTTATGTATTCCTCGTCTACACTTCAAATGAATGTGAATGTGACACTTGCTCGCTAGGAAATAGCGTTTGCAGATGTCTGCGTATCGTAGCAGTAGAGTTCTAATGCTTCTTAAAACGCGATATCGCATCTCATTTCTATGTTTCATGGTAAGATACAATATGATTTGCGAAGTGTTATGTATTCCTCGGCAACACTTCAAATGAATGTAAATGCGACACTTCTTTGCAAGGAAATAGCGATTGCAGATGTCTACGTATCGTAGCAGTAGAGTTCTTATGATTCTTAAAACGCGATATCGCATCTCATTTCTATGTTTCATGGTAAGATATAATACGATTTGCGAAGTGTTATGTATTCCTCGGCTACACTTCAAATGAATGTAAATGAGACACTTCTTTGCAAGGAAATAGCGATTGCAGATGTCTACGTATCGTAGCAGTAGAGTTCTTATGATTCTTAAAACGCGATATCGCATCTCATTTCTATGTTTCATGGTAAGATATAATATGATTTGCGGAGTGTTATGTATTCCTCGTCTACAATTCAAATGAATGCAAATGCGACACATCCTCGCTAGGAAATAGCGTTTGCAGATGTCTACGTATCGTAGCAAGTTGAGTTCTAATGCTTCTTAAAACGCGATATCGCATCTCATTTCTATGTTTCATGGTAAGATATAATATGATTTGCGAAGTGTTATGTATTCCTCGGCTACACTTCAAATGAATGTAAATGCGACACTTCTTTGCAAGGAAATAGCGATTGCAGATGTCCACGTATCGAAGCAATAAAGTTCAAATACTTCTTAAAACGAGATATTGCATCTCATATCTATGTTTCATGATAAGATATAATATTCATTGCGAAGTGTTATGCATTCCTCGTCAACGATTCAAATGAATGTAAATGCGACACTTCCTTGCAAGGAAATAGCATTTGCAGATGTCTACGGATCGTAGCAATAGAGTTCTAATGCTTCTTAAAACGCGATATCGCATCTCATTTCTATGATTCATGGTAAGATATAATGCGATTTGCGAAGTGTGATGTATTCCTCGGCTACACTTCAAATGAATGTAAATGCGACACTTCCTTGCAAGGAAATAGCGATTGCAGATGTCTACGTATCGTTGCAGTTGAGTTCTAATGCTTCTTAAAACGCGATATCGCATCTCATTTCTATGTTTCATGGTAAGATATAATATGATTTGCGAAGTGTCATGTATTCCTCGTCTACACTTCAAATGAATGTAAATGTGACACTTCCTTGCAAGGAAATAGCGTTTGCAGATGTCTACGTATCGTTGCAATAGAGTTCAAATGCTTCTTAAAACGAGATATTGCATCTCATATCTATGTTTCATGATAAGATATAATATTCATTGCGAAGTGTTATGTATTCCTCGCCTACACTTCAAATGAATGTAAATGCGACACTTTCTTGCAAGGAAATAGCGTTTGCAGATGTCTACGTATCGTAGCAATGGATTTCTGATGCTTCTTAAAACGAGATATTGCATCTCATATCTATGTTTCATGACAAGATATAATAATCATTGCGAAGTGTTATGCATTCCTCGTCTACGATTCAGATGAATGTAAATGCGACACTTCCTTGCAAGGAAATTGCGTTTGCAGATGTCTACGTATCGTAGCAATAGAGTTCTTATAATTCTTAAAACGCGATATCGCATCTCATTTCTATGTGTCATGGTAAGATACAATATGATTTGCGAAGTGTTATGTATTCCTCGTCTACACTTCAAATGAATGTGAATGCGACACTTCCTCGCTAGGAAATAGTGTTTGCAGATGTCTACGTATCGAAGCAATAGAGTTCAAATGCTTCTTAAAACGAGAAATTGCATCTCATATATGTGTTTCATGATAAGATATAATATTCATTGCGAAGTGTTATGCATTCCTTGTCTACGATTCAAATGAATGTAAATGCGACACTTCCTTGCAAGGAAATAGCATTTGCAGATGTCTACGTTTCGTAGCAATAGAGTTCTAATGCTTCTTAAAACGCGATATCGCATCTCATTTCTATGTTTCATGGTAAGATATAATATGATTTGCGAAGTGTTATGTATTCCTCGTCTACACTTCAAATGAATGTGAATGTGACACTTCCTCGCTAGGAAATAGTGTTTGCAGATGTCTGCGTATCGTAGCAGTAGAGTTCTAATGCTTCTTAAAACGCGATATCGCATCTCATTTCTATGTTTCATGGTAAGATACAATATGATTTGCGAAGTGTTATGTATTCCTCGTCTGACTTCAAATGAATACGAAGGCGACACTTCCTCGCTAGGAAATAGCGTTTGCAGATGTCTACGTATCGAAGCAATAGAGTTCAAATGCTTCTTAAAACGCGATATCGCATCTCATTTCTATGATTCAGGGTAAGATATAATACGATTTGCGAAGTGTTATGTATTCCTCGGCTACACTTCAAATGAATGTAAATGCGACACTTCTTTGCAAGGAAATAGCGATTGCAGATGTCTACGTATCGTAGTAATGTATTTCTGATGCTTCTTAAAACGCGATATCGCATCTCATTTCTATGTTTCATGGTAAGGTATAATATGATTTGCGAAGTGTTATGTATCCGTCGTCTACACTTCAAATGAATGTAAATGCGACACTTCCTTGCAAGGAAATAGCGATTGCAGTTGTCTACGTATCGTAGCAGTAGAGATCTTATGATTCTTAAAACGCGATATCGCATCTCATTTCTATGTTTCATGGTAGGATATAATATGATTTGCGGAGTGTTATGTATTCCTCGTCTACACTTCAAATGAATGTAAATGCGACACTTTCTTGCAAGGAAATAGCGTTTGCAGATGTCTACGTATCGTAGTAATGTATTTCTGATGCTTCTTAAAACGCGATATCGCATCTCATTTCTATGTTTCATGGTAAGGTATAATATGATTTGCGAAGTGTTATGTATCCGTCGTCTACACTTCAAATGAATGTAAATGCGACACTTTCTTGCAAGGAAATAGCGTTTGCAGATGTCTACGTATCGTAGTAATGTATTTCTGATGCTTCTTAAAACGCGATATCGCATGTCATTTCTATGTTTCATGGTAAGATATAATATGATTTGCGAAGTGTTATGTATTCCTCGTCTACACTTCAAATGAATGTAAATGCGACACTTCTTTGCAAGGAAATAGCGTTTGCAGATGTCTACGTATCGTTGCAATAGAGTCCTTATGATTCTCAAAACGCGATATCGCATCTCATTTCATTGTTTCATGGTAAGATATAATATGATTTGCGGAGTGTTATGTATTCCTCGTCTACACTTCAAATGAATGTAAATGCGACACTTCCTTGCAAGGAAATAGCGTTTGCAGATGTCTACGGATCGTAGCAATAGAGTTCTAATGCTTCTTAAAACGCGATATCGCATCTCATTTCTATGTTTCATGGTAAGATATAATACGATTTGCGAAGTGTTCTGTATTCCTCGGCTACACTTCAAATGAATGTAAATGCGACACTTGCTTGCAAGGAAATAGCGTTTGCAGATGTCTACGTATCGTTGCAATAGAGTTCTTATGATTCTTAAAACGCGATATCGCATCTCATTTCTATGTTTCATGGTAAGGTATAATATGATTTGCGAAGTGTTATGTATCCGTCGTCTACACTTCAAATGAATGTAAATGCGACACTTCCTTGCAAGGAAATAGCGTTTGCAGATGTCTACGTATCGTAGTAATGTATTTCTGATGCTTCTTAAAACGCGATATCGCATGTCATTTCTATGTTTCATGGTAAGATATAATATGATTTGCGAAGTGTTATGTATTCCTCGTCTACACTTCAAATGAACGTAAATGCGACACTTCTTTGCAAGGAAATAGCGTTTGCAGATGTCTACGTATCGTTGCAATAGAGTTCTTATGATTCTCAAAACGCGATATCGCATCTCATTTCATTGTTTCATGGTAAGATATAATATGATTTGCGGAGTGTTATGTATTCCTCGTCTACACTTCAAATGAATGTAAATGCGACACTTCCTTGCAAGGAAATAGCGCTTGCAGATGTCTACGGATCGTAGCAATAGAGTTCTAATGCTTCTTAAAACGCGATATCGCATCTCATTTCTATGTTTCATGGTAAGATATAATACGATTTGCGAAGTGTTCTGTATTCCTCGGCTACACTTCAAATGAATGTAAATGCGACACTTGCTTGCAAGGAAATAGCGTTTGCAGATGTCTACGTATCGTAGCGATGGATTTCTAATGCTTCTTAAAAAGCGATATCGCATCTCATTTCTATGTTTAATGGTAAGATATAATATGATTTGCGAAGTGTTATGTATTCCTCGTCTACGATTCAAATGAAAGTAAATGCGACACTTCCTTGCAAGGTAGTAGCGATTGCACATGTCTACGTATCGTAGCAATAGAGTTCATATCATTCTTAAAAAGCGATATCGCATCTCATTTCTATGTTTCATGGTAAGATAAAACATGATTTGCGAAGTGTTATGTATTCCTCGTCTACGATTCAGATGAATGTAAATGCGACACTTCCTTGCAAGGAAATAGCGTTTGCAGATGTCTACGTATCGTAGCAATAGAGTTCTTATGATTCTTAAAACGCGATATCGCATCTCATTTCTATGTTTCATGGTAAGATACAATATGATTTGCGAAGTGTTATGTATTCCTCGTCTTCACTTCAAATCAATGTGAATGCGACACTTCCTCGCTAGGAAATAGCGTTTGCAGATGTCTACGTATCGTAGCAATGGATTTCTAATGCTTCTTAAAACGCGATATCGCATCTCATTTCTATGTTTCATGGTAAGATATAATACGATTTGCGAAGTGTTATGTATCCGTCGTCTACACTTTAAATGAATGTAAATGCGACACTTTCTTGCAAGGAAATAGCGTTTGCAGATGTCTACGTATCGTAGTAATGGATTTCTGATGCTTCTTAAAACGCGATATCGCATGTCATTTCTATGTTTCATGGTAAGATATAATATGATTTGCGAAGTGTTATGTATTCCTCGTCTACACTTCAAATGAATGTAAATGCGACACTTCTTTGCAAGGAAATAGCGTTTGCAGATGTCTACGTATCGTTGCAATAGAGTTCTTATGATTCTCAAAACGCGATATCGCATCTCATTTCAATGTTTCATGGTAAGATATAATATGATTTGCGGAGTGTTATGTATTCCTCGTCTACACTTCAAATGAATGTAAATGCGACACTTCCTTGCAAGGAAATAGCGTTTGCAGATGTCTACGGATCGTAGCAATAGAGTTCTAATGCTTCTTAAAACGCGATATCGCATCTCATTTCTATGTTTCATGGTAAGATATAATACGATTTGCGAAATGTTCTGTATTCCTCGGCTACACTTCAAATGAATGTAAATGCGACACTTTCTTGCAAGGAAATAGCGTTTGCAGATGTCTACGTATCGTAGCAATGGATTTCTAATGCTTCTTAAAAAGCGATATCGCATCTCATTTCTATGTTTCATGGTAAGATATAATATGATTTGCGAAGTGTTATGTATTCCTCGTCTACACTTCAAATGAATGTAAATGCGACATTTCTTTGCAAGGAAATAGCGTTTGCAAATGTCTACCTATAGTAGCAGTATTGTTCTAGTGCTTCTTAGAACGCGATATCGCATCTCATTTCTATGTTTCATGGTAAGATATAATATGATTTGCGAAGTGTTATGTATCCGTCGTCTACACTTCAAATAAATGTAAATGCGACACTTTCTTGCAAGGAAATAGCGTTTGCAGATGTCTACGTATCGTAGCAATGGATTTCTAATGCTTCTTAAAACGCGATATCGCATCTCATTTCTATGTTTCATGGTAAGATATAACATGATTTGCGAAGTGTTATGTATTCCTCGTCTACACTTCAAATGAATGTGAATGTGACTTCCTCGCTAGGAAATAGCGTTTGCAGATGTCTGCGTATCGTAGCAGTAGAGTTTTAATGCTTCTTAAAACGCGATATCGCATCTCATTTCTATGTTTCATGGTAAGATATAATACGATTTGCGAAGTGTTATGTATTCCTCGGCTACACTTCAAATGAATGTAAATGCGACACTTCTTTGCAAGGAAATAGCGATTGCAGATGTCTACGTATCGTAGCAGTAGAGTTCTTATGATTCTTAAAACGCGATATCGCATCTCATTCCTATGTTTCATGATAAGATATAATATGATTTGCGGAGTGTTATGTATTCCTCGTCTACAATTCAAATGAATGCAAATGCGACACATCCTCGCTAGGAAATAACGTTTGCAGATGTCTACGTATCGTAGCAAGTTGAGTTCTAATGCTTCTTAAAACGCGATATCGCATCTCATTTCTATGTTTCATGATAAGATATAATATTCATTGCGAAGTGTTATGCATTCCTCGTCTACGATTAAAATGAATGTAAATGCGACACTTCCTTGCAAGGAAATAGCATTTGCAGATGTCTACGTATCGTAGCAATAGAGTTCTAATGCTTCTTAAAACGCGATATCGCATCTCATTTCTATGTTTCATGGTAAGATATAATATGATTTGCGAAGTGTTATGTATTCCTCGTCTACACTTCAAATGAATGTGAATGTGACACTTCCTCGCTAGGAAATAGCGTTTGCAGATGTCTGCGTATCGTAGCAGTAGAGTTCTAATGCTTCTTAAAACGCGATATCGCATCTCATTTCTATGTTTCATAGTAAGATACAATATGATTTGCGAAGTGTTATGTATTCCTCGTCTACACTTCAAATGAATACGAATGCGACACTTCCTCGCTAGGAAATGGCGTTTGCAGATGTCTACGTATCGAAGCAATAGAGTTCAAATGCTTCTTAAAACGCGATATCGCATCTCATTTCTATGTTTCATGGTAAGATATAATACGATTTGCGAAGTGTTATGTATTCCTCGGCTACACTTCAAATGAATGTAAATGCGACACTTCTTTGCAAGGAAATTGCGATTGCAGATGTATACGTATCGTAGCAGTAGAGTTCTTATGATTCTTAAAACGCGATATCGCATCTCATTCCTATGTTTCATGGTAAGATATAATATGATTTGCGGAGTGTTATGTATTCCTCGTCTACACTTCAAATGAATGTGAATGTGACTTCCTCGCTAGGAAATAGCGTTTGCAGATGTCTGCGTATCGTAGCAGTAGAGTTTTAATGCTTCTTAAAACGCGATATCGCATCTCATTTCTATGTTTCATGGTAAGATATAATACGATTTGCGAAGTGTTATGTATTCCTCGGCTACACTTCAAATGAATGTAAATGCGACACTTCTTTGCAAGGAAATAGCGATTGCAGATGTCTACGTATCGTAGCAGTAGAGTTCTTATGATTCTTAAAACGCGATATCGCATCTCATTCCTATGTTTCATGATAAGATATAATATGATTTGCGAAGTGTTATGTATCCGTCGTCTACACTTCAAATGAATGTAAATGCGACACTTTCTTGCAAGGAAATAGCGTTTGCAGATGTCTACGTATCGTAGTAATAGATTTCTGATGCTTCTTAAAACGCGATATCGCATCTCATTTCTATGTTTCATGATAAGATATAATATTCATTGCGAAGTGTTATGCATTCCTCGTCTACGATTAAAATGAATGTAAATGCGACACTTCCTTGCAAGGAAATAGCATTTGCAGATGTCTACGTATCGTAGCAATAGAGTTCTAATGCTTCTTAAAACGCGATATCGCATCTCATTTCTATGTTTCATGGTAAGATATAATATGATTTGCGAAGTGTTATGTATTCCTCGTCTACACTTCAAATGAATGTGAATGTGACACTTCCTCGCTAGGAAATAGCGTTTGCAGATGTCTGCGTATCGTAGCAGTAGAGTTCTAATGCTTCTTAAAACGCGATATCGCATCTCATTTCTATGTTTCATAGTAAGATACAATATGATTTGCGAAGTGTTATGTATTCCTCGTCTACACTTCAAATGAATACGAATGCGACACTTCCTCGCTAGGAAATGGCGTTTGCAGATGTCTACGTATCGTCGCAGTTGAGTTCTAATGCTTCTTAAAACGCGATATCGCATCTCATTTCTATGTTTCATGGTAAGATATAATATGATTTGCGAAGTGTTATGTATTCCTCGTCTACACATCAAATGAATGTAAATGCGACACTTGCTTGCAAGGAAATAGCGTTTGCAGATGTCTACGTATCGTTGCAATAGAGTTCTTATGATTCTTAAAACGCGATATCGCATCTCATTTCTATGTTTCATGGTAAGGTATAATATGATTTGCGAAGTGTTATGTATCCGTCGTCTACACTTCAAATGAATGTAAATGCGACACTTTCTTGCAAGGAAATAGCGTTTGCAGATGTCTACGTATCGTAGTAATAGATTTCTGATGCTTCTTAAAACGCGATATCGCATGTCATTTCTATGTTTCAAGGTAAGATATAATATGATTTGCGAAGTGTTATGTATTCCTCGTCTACACTTCAAATGAATGTAAATGCGACACTTCTTTGCAAGGAAATAGCGTTTGCAGATGTCTACGTATCGTTGCAATAGAGTTCTTATGATTCTCAAAACGCGATATCGCTTCTCATTTCAATGTTTCATGGTAAGATATAATATGATTTGCGGAGTGTTATGTATTCCTCGTCTACACTTCAAATGAATGTAAATGCGACACTTCCTTGCAAGGAAATAGCGTTTGCAGATGTCTACGGATCGTAGCAATAGAGTTCTAATGCTTCTTAAAACGCGATATCGCATCTCATTTCTATGTTTCATGGTAAGATATAATACGATTTGCGAAGTGTTCTGTATTCCTCGGCTACACTTCAAATGAATGTAAATGCGACACTTTCTTGCAAGGAAATAGCGTTTGCAGATGTCTACGTATCGTAGCAATGGATTTCTAATGCTTCTTAAAAAGCGATATCGCATCTCATTTCTATGTTTCATGGTAAGATATAATATGATTTGCGAAGTGTTATGTATCCGTCGTCTACACTTCAAATGAATGTAAATGCGACATTTTCTTGCAAGGAAATAGCGTTTGCAGATGCCGACCTATCGTAGCAGTAGTGTTCTAATGCTTCTTAAAACGCGATATCGCATCTCATTTCTATGTTTCATGGTAAGATATAATATGATTTGCGAAGTGTTATGTATTCCTCGTCTACACATCAAACGAATGTAAATGTGACACTTCCTTGCAAGGAAATAGCGTTTGCAGATATCTACGTATCGTAGCAATAGAGTTCTAATGCTTCTTAAAACGAGATATTGCATCTCATATCTATGTTTCATGATAAGATATAATACTCATTGCGAAGTGTTATGCATTCCTCGTCTACGATTCAAATGAATGAAAATGCGACACTTCCTTGCAAGGAAATAGCGTTTGCAGATGTCTACGTATCGTAGCAATAGAGTTCTTATGATTCTTAGAACGCTATATTGCATCTCATTTTTACGTTTCATGGTAAGATATAATATGATTTGCGAAGTGTCATGTATTCCTCGTCTACGATTCAAATGAAAGTAAATGCGACACTTCCTTGCAAGGAAATAGCGATTGCAGATGTCTGCGTATCGTAGCAATAGAGTTCAAATGTTCCTTAAAACGCGATATCGCATCTCATTTCTATGTTTCATGGTAAGATATAACATGATTTGCGAAGTGTTATGTATTCCTCGTCTACACTTCAAATGAATTTGAATGCGATACTTCCTCGCTAGGAAATAGCGTTTGCAGATGTCTACGTATCGTAGCAATAGCTTTCTAATGCTTCTTAAAACGCGATATCGCATCTCATTTCTATGTTTCATGGTAAGATATAATATGATTTGCGAAGTGTCATGTATTCCTCGTCTACACTTCAAATGAATGTAAATGTGACACTTCCTTGCAAGGAAATAGCGTTTGCAGATGTCTACGTATCGAAGCAATAGAGTTCAAATGCTTCTTAAAACGAGGTATTGCATCTCATATCTATGTTTCATGATAAGATATAATATTCATTGCGAAGTGTTATGCATTCCTCGTCTACGATTCAAATAAATGTAAATGCGACACTTCCTAGCAAGGAAATAGCGTTTGCAGATTTCTACGTATCGTAGCAATAGAGTTCTAATGCTTCTTAAAACGCGATATCGCATCTCATTTCTATGTTTCATGGTAGGATATAATATGATTTGCGAAGTGTCATGTATTCCTCGTCTACGATTCAAATGAAAGTAAATGCGACACTTCCTTGCAAGGTTGTAGCGATTGCAGATGTCTACGTACCGTAGCAATAGAGCTCATATCATTCTTAAAACGCGATATCGCATCTCATTTCTATGTTTCACGGTAAGATATAATATGATTTGCGAAGTGTCATGTATTCCTCGTCTACACTTCAAATGAATGTAAATGTGACACTTCCTTGCAAGGAAATAGCGTTTGCAGATGTCTACGTATCGAAGCAATAGAGTTCAAATGCTTCTTAAAACGAGGTATTGCATCTCATATCTATGTTTCATGATAAGATATAATATTCATTGCGAAGTGTTATGCATTCCTCGTCTACGATTCAAATAAATGTAAATGCGACACTTCCTAGCAAGGAAATAGCGTTTGCAGATTTCTACGTATCGTAGCAATAGAGTTCTAATGCTTCTTAAAACGCGATATCGCATCTCATTTCTATGTTTCATGGTAGGATATAATATGATTTGCGAAGTGTCATGTATTCCTCGTCTACGATTCAAATGAAAGTAAATGCGACACTTCCTTGCAAGGTTGTAGCGATTGCAGATGTCTACGTACCGTAGCAATAGAGCTCATATCATTCTTAAAACGCGATATCGCATCTCATTTCTATGTTTCACGGTAAGATATAATATGATTTGCGAAGTGTTATGTATTCCTCACCTACACTTCAAATGAATGTAAATGCGACCCTTCCTTGCAAGGAAATAGCGTTTGCAGATGTCTGCGTATCGAAGCAATAGAGTTCAAATGATTCTTAAAACGAGATATTGCACCTCATATCTATGTATCATGATAAGATATAATATGATTTGCGAAGTGTCATGCATTCCTCGTCTACACTTCAAATGAATGTAAATGCCACACTTCCTTGCTAGGAAATAGCGTCTTCAGATTTCTAGGTATCGTAGCAATAGAGTTCTAATGCTTCTTAAAACGCGATATTGCATCTCATTTCTGTTTCATGGTAAGATGTAATATGATTTGCGAAGTGTTATTAATTCCTCCTCTACACTTCAAATGAATGTAAATGAGACACTTCCTTGCAAGGAAATAGCGTTTGCAGATGTCTACCTATCGTAGCAATAGAATTCTAGTGCTTCTTAAAGCGCGTTATCGCATCTCATTTCTATGTTTCATGATAAGATATAATATGATTTGCGGAGTGTCATGTATTCCTCGTCTACACTTCAAATGAATGTAAATGCGACACTTCCTTGCAAGGAAATAGCGTTTGCAAATGTCTACCTATCGTAGCAATAGTGTTCTAATGCTTCTTAAAACGCGATATCGCATCTCATTTCTATGTTTCATGGTAAGATATAATATGATTTGCGAACTGTTATGTATTCCTCGTCTACACATCAAATGAATGTAAATGCGACACTTTCTTGCAAGGAAATAGCGTTTGCAGATGTCTACGTATCGAAGCAATAGAGTTCAAATGCTTCTTAAAACGAGATATTGCATCTCATATCTATGTTTCATGATAAGAAATAATATTCATTGCGAAGTATTATGCATTCCTCGTCTACGATTCAAACGAATGTGAATGCGACACTTCCTTCCAAGGAAATAGCGTTTGCAGATGTCTACGTATCGTAGCAATAGAGTTCCAATGCTTCTTAAAACGCGATATCGCATCTCATTTCTATGTTTCATGGTAAGATATAATATGATTTGCGAAGTGTTATGTATTCCTCGTCTACACTTCAAACGAATGTGAATGTGACACTTCCTCGCTAGGAAATAGCGTTTGCAGATATCTGCGTATCGTAGCAGTAGAGTTCTAATGCTTCTTAAAACGCGATATCGCATCTCATTTCTATGTTTCATGGTAAGGTATAATATGATTTGCGAAGTGTTATGTATTCCTCGTGTACACTTCAAATGAATATAAATGCGATACTTTCTTGCAAGGAAATAGCGTTTGCAGATGTCTACGTATCGTAGCAATGGATTTCTGATGCTTCTTAAACCGCGATATCGCATCTCATTTCTATGTTTCATGGTAAGATATAATATGATTTGCGAAGTGTCATGTATTCCTCGTCCAGACTTCAAATAAATGTAAATGCGACACTTCCTTGCAAGGAAATAGCGTTTGCAGATGTCTACGTATCGAAGCAATAGAGTTCAAATGCTTCTTAAAACGAGATATTGCATCTCATATCTATGTTTCATGATAAGATATAATATTCATTGCGAAGTGTTATGCATTCCTCGTCTACGATTCAAATGAATGTAAGTGCGACACTTCCTTGCAAGGAAATAGCGTTTGCAGATGTCTACGTATCGTGGCAATAGAGTTCCAATGCTTCTTAATACGCGATATCGCATCTCATTTCTATGTTTCATGGTAAGATATAATATGATTTGCGAAGTGTTATGTATTCCTCGTCTACCCTTCAAATGAATGTAAATGCGACACTTCCTTGCAAGGAAATAGCGTTTGCAGATGTCTACGTATCGTAGCAATAGAGATCTTTTGATTCTTAAAACGCGATATCGCATCTCATTTCTATGTTTCATGGTAAGATATAATATGATTTGCGAAGTGTTATGTATTCCTCGTCTACACATCAAATGAATGTAAATGCGACACTTCCTTACAAGGAAATGGCGTTTGCAGATGTCTACGTATCGAAGCAATAGAGTTCAAATGCTTCTTAAAACGAGATATTGCAATTTCATATCTATGTTTCATGATAAGATATAATATTCATTGCGAAGTGTTATGCATTCCTCGTCTACGATTCAAATGAATGTAAATGCGACACTTCCTTGCAAGGAAATATCGTTTGCAGATGTCTACGTATCGTAGCAATAGAGTTCTTATGATTCTTAAAACGCGATATCGCATCTCATTTCTATGTTTCATGGTAAGATATAATATGATTTGCGAAGTGTCATGTATTCCTCGTCTACACTTCAAATGAATGTAAATGCGACACTTCCTTGCAAGGAAATAGCGTTTGCAGATGTCTACGTATCGTAGCAATGGATTTCTGATGCTTCTTAAAAGGCGATATCGCATTTCATTTCTATGTTTCATGGTAAGGTATAATATGATTTGCGAAGTGTTATGTATTCCTCGTCTACACTTCGAATGAATGTAAATGCGACACTTCTTTGCAAGGAAATAGCGTTTGCAGATGTCTACGTATCGTTCCAATAGAGTTCTTATGATTCTTAAAACGCGATATCGCATCTCATTTCTATGTTTCATGGTAAGATATAATATGATTTGCGAAGTGTTATGTATTCCTCGTCTACACATCAAATGAATGTAAATGCGACACTTTCTTGCAAGGAAATAGCGTTTGCAGATGTCTACGTATCGAAGCAATAGAGTTCAAATGCTTCTTAAAACGAGATATTGCATCTCATATCTATGTTTCATGATAAGATATAATATTCATTGCGAAGTGTTATGCATTCCTCGTCTACGATTCAAATGAATGTAAGTGCGACACTTCCTTGCAAGGAAATAGCGTTTGCAGATGTCTACGTATCGTAGCAATAGAGTTCCAATGCTTCTTAATACGCGATATCGCATCTCATTTCTATGTTTCATGGTAAGATATAATATGATTTGCGAAGTGTTATGTATTCCTCGTCTACACTTCAAATGAATGTAAATGCGACACTTCCTTGCAAGGAAATAGCGTTTGCAGATGTCTACGTATCGAAGCAATAGAGTTCAAATGCTTCTTAAAACGAGATATTGCATCTCATATCTATGTTTCATGATAAGATATAATATTCATTGCGAAGTGTTATGCATTCCTCGTCTACGATTCAAATGAATGTAAGTGCGACACTTCCTTGCAAGGAAATAGCGTTTGCAGATGTCTACGTATCGTAGCAATAGAGTTCCAATGCTTCTTAATACGCGATATCGCATCTCATTTCTATGTTTCATGGTAAGATATAATATGATTTGCGAAGTGTTATGTATTCCTCGTCTCCACTTCAAATGAATGTAAATGCGACACTTCCTTGCAAGGAAATAGCGTTTGCAGATGTCTACGTATCGTAGCAATAGAGATCTTTTGATTCTTAAAACGCGATATCGCATCTCATTTCTATGTTTCATGGTAAGATATTATATGATTTGCGAAGTGTCATGTATTCCTCGTCTGCACTTCAAATGAATGTAAATGCGACACTTCCTTGCTAGGAAATAGCGTCTGCAGATGTCTAGGTATCGTAGCAATAAAGTTCTAATGCTTCTTATAACGCGATATCGCATCTCATTTCTATGTTTCATGGTAAGATATAATATGATTTGCGAAGTGTTATGTATTCCTCGTCTACACTTCAAATGAATGTAAATGCGACACTTCCTTGCAAGGAAATAGCGTTTGCAGATGTCTACCTATCGTAGCAATAGAATTCTAGTGCTTCTTAAAGCGCGTTATCGCATCTCATTTCTATGTTTCATGATAAGATATAATATGATTTGCGGAGTGTCATGTATTCCTCGTCTACACTTCAAATGAATGTAAATGCGACACTTCCTTGCAAGGAAATAGCGTTTGCAAATGTCTACCTATCGTAGCAATAGTGTTCTAATGCTTCTTAAAACGCGATATCGCATCTCATTTCTATGTTTCATGGTAAGATATAATATGATTTGCGAACTGTTATGTATTCCTCGTCTACACATCAAATGAATGTAAATGCGACACTTTCTTGCAAGGAAATAGCGTTTGCAGATGTCTACGTATCGAAGCAATAGAGTTCAAATGCTTCTTAAAACGAGATATTGCATCTCATATCTATGTTTCATGATAAGAAATAATATTCATTGCGAAGTGTTATGCATTCCTCGTCTACGATTCAAACGAATGTGAATGCGACACTTCCTTCCAAGGAAATAGCGTTTGCAGATGTCTACGTATCGTAGCAATAGAGTTCCAATGCTTCTTAAAACGCGATATCGCATCTCATTTCTATGTTTCATGGTAAGATATAATATGATTTGCGAAGTGTTATGTATTCCTCGTCTACACTTCAAACGAATGTGAATGTGACACTTCCTCGCTAGGAAATAGCGTTTGCAGATATCTGCGTATCGTAGCAGTAGAGTTCTAATGCTTCTTAAAACGCGATATCGCATCTCATTTCTATGTTTCATGGTAAGGTATAATATGATTTGCGAAGTGTTATGTATTCCTCGTGTACACTTCAAATGAATATAAATGCGATACTTTCTTGCAAGGAAATAGCGTTTGCAGATGTCTACGTATCGTAGCAATGGATTTCTGATGCTTCTTAAACCGCGATATCGCATCTCATTTCTATGTTTCATGGTAAGATATAATATGATTTGCGAAGTGTCATGTATTCCTCGTCCAGACTTCAAATAAATGTAAATGCGACACTTCCTTGCAAGGAAATAGCGTTTGCAGATGTCTACGTATCGAAGCAATAGAGTTCAAATGCTTCTTAAAACGAGATATTGCATCTCATATCTATGTTTCATGATAAGATATAATATTCATTGCGAAGTGTTATGCATTCCTCGTCTACGATTCAAATGAATGTAAGTGCGACACTTCCTTGCAAGGAAATAGCGTTTGCAGATGTCTACGTATCGTAGCAATAGAGTTCCAATGCTTCTTAATACGCGATATCGCATCTCATTTCTATGTTTCATGGTAAGATATAATATGATTTGCGAGGTGTTATGTATTCCTCGTCTACACTTCAAATGAATGTAAATGCGACACTTCCTTGCAAGGAAATAGCGTTTGCAGATGTCTACGTATCGTAGCAATAGAGATCTTTTGATTCTTAAAACGCGATATCGCATCTCATTTCTATGTTTCATGGTAAGATATTATATGATTTGCGAAGTGTCATGTATTCCTCGTCTACACTTCAAATGAATGTAAATGCGACACTTCCTTGCTAGGAAATAGCGTCTGCAGATGTCTAGGTATCGTAGCAATAAAGTTCTAATGCTTCATAAAACGCGATATCGCATCTCATTTCTATGTTTCATGGTAAGATATAATATGATTTGCGAAGTGTTATGTATTCCTCGTCTACACTCCAAATGAATGTAAATGCGACACTTCCTTGCAAGGAAATAGCGTTTGCAGATGTCTACATATCGTAGCAATAGAGTTCTAATGCTTCTTAAAACGCGATATCGCATCTCATTTCTATGTTTCATGGTAAGATATAATATGATTTGCGAAGTGTTATGTATTCCTCGTCTACACTTCAAATGAATGTAAATGCGACACTTTCTTGCAAGGAAATAGCGTTTGCAGATGTCTACGTATCGTAGCAATCGATTTCTAATGCTTCTTAAAAGGCGATATCGCATCCCATTTCTATGTTTCATGGTAAGGTATAATATGATTTGCGAAGTGTTATGTATTCCTCGTCTACACTTCAAATGAATGTAAATGCGACACTTCTTTGCAAAGAAATAGCGTTTGCAGATGTCTACGTATCGTAGCAATAGAGTTCTTATGATTCTTAAAACGCGATATCGCATCTCATTTCTATGTTTCATGATAAGATGTAATATTCATTGCGAAGTGTTATGTATTCCTCGTCTACACTTCAAATGAATGTGGATGCGACACTTCCTCGCCAGGAAATAGCGTTTTCAGATGTCTACGTATCGTAGCAGTTGAGTTCTAATGCTTCTTAAAACGCGATATCGCATCTCATTTCTATGTTTCATGGTAAGATATAATATGATTTGCGAAGTGTTATGTATTCCTCGTCTACACTTCAAATGAATGTAAATGCGACACTTCCTTGCAAGGAAATAGCGTTTGCAGATGTCTACGTATCGTAGCAATAGAGATCTTTTGATTCTTAAAACGCGATATCGAATCTCATTTCTATGTTTCATGGTAAGATATTATATGATTTGCGAAGTGTCATGTATTCCTCGTCTACACATCAACTGAATGTAAATGAGACACTTCCTTGCAAGGAAATAGCGCTTGCAAATGTCTACGTATCGCAGCAATAGAGCTCTTATGATTCTTAAAACGCGATATCGCATCTCATTTCTATGTTTCATGGTAAGATATAATATGATTTGCGAAGTGTTATGTATTCCTCGTCTACGATTCAAATGAATGTAAATGCGACACATCCTTGCAAGGAAATATCGTTTGCAGATGTCTACGTATCGTAGCAATAGAGTTCTTATGATTCTTAAAACGCGATATCGCATCTCATTTCTATGTTTCATGGTAAGATATAATATGATTTGCGAAGTGTCATGTATTCCTCGTCTACACTTCAAATGAATGTAAATGCGACACTTCCTTGCAAGGAAATAGCGTTTGCAGATGTCTACGTATCGTAGCAATGGATTTCTGATGCTTCTTAAAAGGCGATATCGCATTTCATTTCTATGTTTCATTGTAAGGTATAATATGATTTGCGAAGTGTTATGTATTCCTCGTCTACACTTCGAATGAATGTAAATGCGACACTTCTTTGCAAGGAAATAGCGTTTGCAGATGTCTACGTATCGTTCCAATAGAGTTCTTATGATTCTTAAAACGCGATATCGCATCTCATGTCTATGTTTCATGGTAAAATATAATATGATTTGCGAAGTATTATGTATTCCTCGTCTACACATCAAATGAATGTAAATGCGACACTTTCTTGCAAGGAAATAGCGTTTGCAGATGTCTACGTATCGAAGCAATAGAGTTCAAATGCTTCTTAAAACGAGATATTGCATCTCATATCTATGTTTCATGATAAGATATAATATTCATTGCGAAGTGTTATGCATTCCTCGTCTACGATTCAAATGAATGTAAATGCGACACTTCCTTGCAAGGAAATAGCGTTTGCAGATGTCTACGGATCGTAGCAATAGAGTTCTAATGCTTCTTAAAACGCGATATCGCATCTCATTTCTATGATTCATGGTAAGATATAATACGATTTGCGAAGTGTTATGTATTCCTCGTCTGCACTTCAAATGAATGTGAATGCGACACTTCCTCGCTAGGAAATAGCGTTTGCAGATGTCTACGTATCGAAGCAATAGAGTTCAAATGCTTCTTAAAACGAGATATTGCATCTCATATCTATGTTTCATGATAAGATGTAATATTCATTGCGAAGTGTTATGTATTCCTCGTCTACACTTCAAATGAATGTGGATGCGACACTTCCTCGCCAGGAAATAGCGTTTGCAGATGTCTACGTATCGTAGCAATAGAGTTCTTATGATTCTTAAAACGCGATATCGCATCTCATTTCTATGTTTCATGGTAAGGTATAATATTATTTGCGAAGTGTTATGTATTCCTCGTCTACACTTCAAATGAATGTGGATGCGACACTTCCTCGCCAGGAAATAGCGTTTTCAGATGTCTACGTATCGTAGCAGTTGAGTTCTAATGCTTCTTAAAACGCGATATCGCATCTCATTTCTATGTTTCATGGTAAGATATAATATGATTTGCGAAGTGTTATGTATTCTTCGTCTACACATCAAATGAATGTAAATGCGAGACTTCCTTGCAAGGAAATAGCGTTTGTAGATGTCTACGTATCGTAGCAATGGACTTCTGATGCTTCTTAAAACGCGATATCGCATCTCATTTCAATGTTTCATGGTAAGATGTAATACGATTTGCGAAGTGTTATGTATTCCTCGTCTACACTTTACTCGTCTACGTGTCGTAGCAATAGAGTTCTTATGATTCTTAGAACGCTATATTGCATCTCATTTTTACGTTTCATGGTAAGATAGAATATGATTTGCGAAGTGTTATGCATTCCTCGTCTACGATTCAAATGAATGTAAATGCGACACTTCCTTGCAAGGAAATAGCGTTTGCAGATGTCTACGTATCGTAGCAATAGTGTTCTTATGATTCCTAGAACGCTATATTGCATCTCATTTTTACGTTTCATGGTAAGATATAATATGATTTGCGAAGTGTCATGTATTCCTCGTCTACGATTCAAATGAATGTAAATGCGGCACTTCCTTGCAAGGAAATAGCGTTTGCAGATGTCTACGTATCGTAGCAATAGAGTTCTAATGCTTCTTAAAACGCGATATCGCATGTCATTTCTATGTTTCATGGTAAGATATAGTATGATTTGCGAAGTGTTATGTATTCCTCGTCTACACATCAAATAAATTTAAATGCGAGACTTCCTTGCAAGGAAATAGCGTTTGCAGATGTCTACGTATCGTAGCAATAGAGTTCTTATGATTCTTAAAACGCGAGATCGCATCTATATTTCTATGTATCATGGTAGGATATAATATGATTTGCGAAGTGACATGTATTCCTCGTCTACACTTCAAATGAATGTAAATGCGACACTTCCTTGCTAGGAGATAGCGTCTGTAGATATCTAGGTATCGTAGCAATAGAGTTCCAATGCTTCGTAAAACGTGATATCGCATCTCATTTCTATGTTTCATGGTAAGATATAATATGATTTGCGGAGTGTTATGTATTCCTCGTCTACACTTCAAATGAATGTAAATGCGACACTTCCTTGCAAGGAAATAGCGTTTGCAGATGTCTACTTATCGAAGCAATAGAGTTCAAATGCTTCTTAAAACGAGATATTGCATCTCATATCTATGTTTCATGATAAGATATAATATTCATTGCGAAGTGTTATGCATTCCTCGTCTACGATTCAAATGAATGTAAATGCGACGCTTCCTTGCAAGGAAATAGCGTTTGCAGATGTCTACGGATCGTAGCAACAGAGTTCTAATGCTTCTTAAAACGCGATATCGCATCTCATTTCTATGTTTCATGGTAAGATGTAATACGATTTGCGAAGTGTTATGTATTCCTCGTCTACACTTTACTCGTCTACGTGTCGTAGCAATAGAGATCTTATGATTCTTAAAACGCGATATCGCATCTCATTTCTATGTTTCATGGTAAGATATAATATGATATGCTGAGTGTTATGTGCTCCTCGTCTACACTTCAAATGAATGTAAATGCGACACTTCCTTGCAAGGAAATAGCGTTTGCAAATGTCTACCTATCGTAGCAGTAGTGATCTAATGCATCTTAGAACGCGATGTCGCAACTCATTTCTATGTTTCATGGTAAGATATAATATGATTTGCGGAGTGTTATGTATTCCTCGTTTACACTTCAAATGAATGTAAATGCGACACTTCCTAGCAAGGAAATAGCGTTTGCAGATGTCTACGTATCGAAGCAAAAGAGTTCAAATGCTTCTTAAAACAGGATATTGCATCTCATATCGTTGTTTCATGATAAGATATAATATTCATTGCGAAGTGTTATGCATTCCTCGTCTACGATTCAAATGAATGTAAATGCGACACTTCTTTGCAAGGAAATAGCATTTGCAGATGTCTACGCATCGTTGCAATAGAATTCTTATGATTCTTAAAACGCGATATCGCATCTCATTTCTATGTTTCATGGTAAGATATAATATGATTTGCGAAGTGTTATGTATTCCTCGTCTACACTTCAAATGAATGTAAATGCGACACTTCCTTGCAAGGAAATAGCGTTTGCAGATGTCTACGTATCGTAGCAATAGAGTTCCAATGCTTCTTAATACGCGATATCGCATCTCATTTCTATGTTTCATGGTAAGATATAATATGATTTGCGAAGTGTTATGTATTCCTCGTCTACACTTCAAATGAATGTAAATGCGACACTTCCTTGCTAGGAAATAGCGTTTGCAGATGTCTACGTATCGTAGCAATAGAGATCTTTTGATTCTTAAAACGCGATATCGCATCTCATTTCTGTGTTTCATGGTAAGATATAATATGATTTGCGAAGTGTTATGTATTCCTCGTCTACACATCAACTGAATGTAAATGCGACACTTCCTTGCAAGGAAATAGCGCTTGCAGATGTCTAGGTATCGTAGCAATAAAGTTCTAATGCTTCTTATAACGCGATATCGCATCTCATTTCTATGTTTCATGGTAAGATATAATATGATTTGCGAAGTGTTATGTATTCCTCGTCTACACTTCAAATGAATGTAAATGCGACACTTCCTTGCAAGGAAATAGCGTTTGCAGATGTCTACGTATCGTAGCAATAGAATTCTTATGTTTCTTAAAACGCGATATCGCATCTCATTTCTATGTTTCATGGTAAGATATAATATTATTTGCGAAGTGTTATGTATTCCTCGTCTACACATCAAATGAATGTAAATGCGACACTTCCTTGCAAGGATATAGCGTTTGCAGATGTCTACGTATCGTAGCAGTAGTGTTCTAATACTTCTTAGAACGCGATGTCGCACCTCATTTCTATGTTTCATGGTAAGATATAATATGATTTGCGAAGTGTTATGTATCCGTCGTCTACACTTCAAATGAATGTAAATGCGACACTTTCTTGCAAGGAAATAGCGTTTGCAGATGTCTACGTATCGTAGCAATGGATTTCTAATGCTTCTTAAAAGGCGATATCGCATCTCATTTCTATGTTTCATGGTAAGGTATAATATGATTTGCGAAGTGTTATGTATTCCTCGTCTACACTTCAAATGAATGTAAATGCGACACTTCTTTGCAAAGAAATAGCGTTTGCAGATGTCTACGTATCGTTGCAATAGAGTTCTTATGATTCTTAAAACGCGATATCGCATCTCATTTCTATGTTTCATGATAAGATGTAATATTCATTGCGAAGTGTTAAGTATTCCTCGTCTACACTTCAAATGAATGTGGATGCGACACTTCCTCGCCAGGAAATAGCGTTTTCAGATGTCTACGTATCGTAGCAGTTGAGTTCTAATGCTTCTTAAAACGCGATATCGCATCTCATTTCTATGTTTCATGGTAAGATATAATATGATTTGCGAAGTGTTATGTATTCTTCGTCTACACATCAAATGAATGTAAATGCGAGACTTCCTTGCAAGGAAATAGCGTTTGCAGATGTCTACGTATCGTACCAATAGCGTTCTTATGATTCTTAAAACGCGATATCGCATCTCATTTCTATGTTTCATGGTAAGGTATAATATGATTTGCGAAGTGTTATGCATTCCTCGTCTACGATTCAAATGAATGTAAATGCGACACTTCCTTGCAAGGAAATAGCGTTTGCAGATGTCTACGTATCGTAGCAATAGAGTTCTAATGCTTCTTAAAACGCGATGTCGCATCTCATTTCTATGTTTCATGGTAAGATATAGTATGATTTGCGAAGTGTTATGTATTCCTCGTCTACACATCAAATAAATTTAAATGCGAGACTTCCTTGCAAGGAAATAGCGTTTGCAGATGTCTACGTATCGTAGCAATAGAGTTCTTATGATTCTTAAAACGCGAGATCGCATCTATATTTCTATGTATCATGGTAAGATATAATATGATTTGCGAAGTGACATGTATTCCTCGTCTACACTTCAAATGAATGTAAATGCGACACTTCCTTGCTAGCAAATAGCGTCTGCAGATGTCTAGGTATCGTAGCAATAGAGTTCTAATGCTTCTTAAAATGCGATATCGGATTTCATTTCTATGTTTCATGGTAAGATATAATATGATTTGCGAAGTGTTATGTATTCCTCGTTTACACTTCAAATGAATGTAAATGCGGCACTTCCTTGCTAGGAGATAGCGTCTGTAGATATCTAGGTATCGTAGCAATAGAGTTCCAATGCTTCGTAAAACGTGATATCGCATCTCATTTCTATGTTTCATGGTAAGATATAATATGATTTGCGGAGTGTTATGTATTCCTCGTCTAGACTTCAAATGAATGTAAATGCGACACTTCCTTGCAAGGAAATAGCGTTTGCAGATGTCTACTTATCGAAGCAATAGAGTTCAAATGCTTCTTAAAACGAGATATTGCATCTCATATCTATGTTTCATGACAAGATATAATATTCATTGCGAAGTGTTATGCATTCCTCGTCTACGATTCAAATGAATGTAAATGCGACGCTTCCTTGCAAGGAAATAGCGTTTGCAGATGTCTACGGATCGTAGCAACAGAGTTCTAATGCTTCTTAAAACGCGATATCGCATCTCATTTCTATGTTTCATGGTAAGATGTAATACGATTTGCGAAGTGTTATGTATTCCTCGTCTACACTTTACTCGTCTACGTGTCGTAGCAATAGAGATCTTATGATTCTTAAAACGCGATATCGCATCTCATTTCTATGTTTCATGGTAAGATATAATATGATTTGCGGAGTGTTATGTGCTTCTCGTCTACGCTTCAAATGAATGTAAATGCGACACTTCCTTGCAAGGAAATAGCGTTTGCAAATGTCTACCTATCGTAGCAGTAGTGATCTAATGCATCTTAGAACGCGATGTCGCAACTCATTTCTATGTTTCATGGTAAGATATAATATGATTTGCGGAGTGTTATGTATTCCTCGTTTACACTTCAAATGAATGTAAATGCGACACTTCCTAGCAAGGAAATAGCGTTTGCAGATGTCTACGTATCGAAGCAATAGAGTTCAAATGCTTCTTAAAACGAGATATTGCATCTCATATCGTTGTTTCATGATAAGATATAATATTCATTGCGAAGTGTTATGCATTCTTCGTCTACGATTCAAATGAATGTAAATGCGACACTTCTTTGCAAGGAAATAGCATTTGCAGATGTCTACGCATCGTTGCAATAGAGTTCTTATGATTCTTAAAACGCGATATCGCATCTCATTTCTATGTTTCATGGTAAGATATAATATGATTTGCGAAGTGTTATGTATTCCTCGTCTACACTTCAAATGAATGTAAATGCGACACTTCCTTGCAAGGAAATAGCGTTTGCAGATGTCTACTTATCGAAGCAATAGAGTTCAGATGCTTCTTAAAACGAGATATTGCATCTCATATCTATGTTTCATGATAAGATATAATATTCATTGCGAAGTGTTATGCATTCCTCGTCTACGATTCAAATGAATGTAAATGCGACGCTTCCTTGCAAGGAAATAGCGTTTGCAGATGTCGACGGATCGTAGCAATATAGTTCTATTGCTTCTTAAAACGCGATATCGCATCTCATTTCTATGTTTCATGGTAAGATGTAATACGATTTGCGAAGTGTTATGTATTCCTCGTCTACACTTTACTCGTCTACGTGTCGTAGCAATAGAGTTCTTATGATTCTTAAAACGCGATATCGCATCTCATTTCTATGTTTCATGGTAAGGTATAATATGATTTGCGAAGTGTTATGTATCCGTCGTCTACACTTCAATTGAATGTAAATGCGACACTTTCTTGCAAGGAAATAGCGTTTGCAGATGTCTACGTATCGTAGCAATGGATTTCTGATGCTTCTTAAAACGCGAATTCGCATCTCATTTCTATGTTTCATGGTAAGATATAATATGATTTGCGAAGTGTTATGTATTCCTCGTCTGCACTTCAAATGAATGTGAATGCGACACTTCCTCGCTAGGAAATAGCGATTGCAGATGTCTACGTATCGTAGCAATAGAGTTCTTATGATTCTTAAAACGCGGTATCGCATCTCATTTCTATGTTTCATGGTAAGGTATAATATGATTTGCGAAGTGTTATGCATTCCTCGTCTACGATTCAAATGAATGTAAATGCGACACTTCCTTGCAAGGAAATAGCGTTTGCAGATGTCTACGTATCGTAGCAATAGTGTTCTTATGATTCCTAGAACGCTATATTGCATCTCATTTTTACGTTTCATGGTAAGATATAATATGATTTGCGAAGTGTCATGTATTCCTCGTCTACGATTCAAATGAATGTAAATGCGGCACTTCCTTGCAAGGAAATAGCGTTTGCAGATGTCTACGTATCGTAGCAATAGAGTTCTAATGCTTCTTAAAACGCGATATCGCATCTCATTTCTATGTTTCATGGTAAGATATAGTATGATTTGCGAAGTGTTATGTATTCCTCGTCTACACATTAAATAAATTTAAATGCGAGACATCCTTGCAAGGAAATAGCGTTTGCAGATGTCTACGTATCGTAGCAATAGAGTTCTTATGATTCTTAAAACGCGAGATCGCATCTATATTTCTATGTATCATGGTAGGATATAATATGATTTGCGAAGTGACATGTATTCCTCGTCTACACTTCAAATGAATGTAAATGCGACACTTCCTTGCTAGCAAATAGCGTCTGCAGATGTCTAGGTATCGTAGCAATAGAGTTCTAATGCTTCTTAAAACGCGATATCGGATTTCATTTCTATGTTTCGTGGTAAGATATAATATGATTTGCGAAGTGTTATGTATTCCTCGTTTACACTTCAAATGAATGTAAATGCGGCACTTCCTTGCTAGGAGATAGCGTCTGTAGATATCTAGGTATCGTAGCAATAGAGTTCCAATGCTTCGTAAAACGTGATATCGCATCTCATTTCTATGTTTCATGGTAAGATATAATATGATTTGCGGAGTGTTATGTATTCCTCGTCTACACTTCAAATGAATGTAAATGCGACACTTCCTTGCAAGGAACTAGCGTTTGCAGATGTCTACTTATCGAAGCAATAGAGTTCAAATGCTTCTTAAAACGAGATATTGCATCTCATATCTATGTTTCATGATAAGATAAAATATTCATTGCGAAGTGTTATGCATTCCTCGTCTACGATTCAAATGAATGTAAATGCGACGCTTCCTTGCAAGGAAATAGCGTTTGCAGATGTCTACGGATCGTAGCAACAGAGTTCTAATGCTTCTTAAAACGCGATATCGCATCTCATTTCTATGTTTCATGGTAAGATGTAATACGATTTGCGAAGTGTTATGTATTCCTCGTCTACACTTTACTCGTCTACGTGTCGTAGCAATAGAGATCTTATGATTCTTAAAACGCGATATCGCATCTCATTTCTATGTTTCATGGTAAGATATAATATGATTTGCGGAGTGTTATGTGCTCCTCGTCTACACTTCAAATGAATGTAAATGCGACACTTCCTTGCAAGGAAATAGCGTTTGCAAATGTCTACCTATCGTAGCAGTAGTGATCTAATGCATCTTAGAACGCGATGTCGCAACTCATTTCTATGTTTCATGGTAAGATATAATATGATTTGCGGAGTGTTATGTATTCCTCGTTTACACTTCAAATGAATGTAAATGCGACACTTCCTAGCAAGGAAATAGCGTTTGCAGATGTCTACGTATCGAAGCAAAAGAGTTCAAATGCTTCTTAAAACAGGATATTGCATCTCATATCGTTGTTTCATGATAAGATATAATATTCATTGCGAAGTGTTATGCATTCCTCGTCTACGATTCAAATGAATGTAAATGCGACACTTCTTTGCAAGGAAATAGCATTTGCAGATGTCTACGCATCGTTGCAATAGAGTTCTTATGATTCTTAAAACGCGATATCGCATCTCATTTCTATGTTTCATGGTAAGATATAATATGATTTGCGAAGTGTTATGTATTCCTCGTCTACACTTCAAATGAATGTAAATGCGACACTTCCTTGCAAGGAAATAGCGTTTGCAGATGTCTACTTATCGAAGCAATAGAGTTCAGATGCTTCTTAAAACGAGATATTGCATCTCATATCTATGTTTCATGATAAGATATAATATTCATTGCGAAGTGTTATGCATTCCTCGTCTACGATTCAAATGAATGTAAATGCGACGCTTCCTTGCAAGGAAATAGCGTTTGCAGATGTCTACGGATCGTAGCAATATAGTTCTATTGCTTCTTAAAACGCGATATCGCATCTCATTTCTATGTTTCATGGTAAGATGTAATACGATTTGCGAAGTGTTATGTATTCCTCGTCTACACTTTACTCGTCTACGTGTCGTAGCAATAGAGTTCTTATGATTCTTAAAACGCGATATCGCATCTCATTTCTATGTTTCATGGTAAGGTATAATATGATTTGCGAAGTGTTATGTATCCGTCGTCTACACTTCAATTGAATGTAAATGCGACACTTTCTTGCAAGGAAATAGCGTTTGCAGATGTCTACGTATCGTAGCAATTGATTTCTGATGCTTCTTAAAACGCGATATCGCTTGTCATTTCTATGTTTCATGGTAAGATATAATATGATTTGCGAAGTGTTATGTATTCCTCGTCTACACTTCAAATGAATGTAAATGCGACACTTCTTTGCAAGGAAATAGCGTTTGCAGATGTCTACGTATCGTTGCAATAGAGTTCTTATGATTCTTAAAACGCGATATCGCACCTCATTTCTATGTTTCATGGTAAGATATAATATGATTTGAGGAGTGTTATGTATTCCTCGTCTACACTTCAAATGAATGTAAATGCGACACTTCCTTGCAAGGAAATAGCGTTTGCAGATGTCTACTTATCGAAGCAATAGAGTTCAAATGCTTCTTAAAACGAGATATTGCATCTCATATCTATGTTTCATGATAAGATATAATATTCATTGCGAAGTGTTTTGCATTCCTCGTCTACGATTCAAATGAATGTAAATGCGACGCTTCCTTGCAAGGAAATAGCGTTAGCAGATGTCTACGGATCGTAGCAATAGAGTTCTAATGCTTCTTAAAACGCCATATCGCATCTCATTTCTATGTTTCATGGTAAGATGTAATACGATTTGCGAAGTGTTATGTATTCCTCGTCTACACTTTACTCGTCTACGTGTCGTAGCAATAGAGTTCTTATGATTCTTAGAACGCTATATTGCATCTCATTTTTACGTTTCATGGTAAGATATAATATGATTTGCGAAGTGTTATGCATTCCTCGTCTACGATTCAAATGAATGTAAATGCGACACTTCCTTGCAAGGAAATAGCGTTTGCAGATGTCTACGTATCCTAGCAATAGGGTTCTTATGATTCTTAGAACGCTATATTGCATCCCATTTTTACGTTTCATGGTAAGATATAATATGATTTGCGAAGTGTCATGTATTCCTCGTCTACGATTCAAATGAATGTAAATGCGACACTTCCTTGCAAGGAAATAGCGTTTGCAGATGTCTACGTATCGTAGCAATATTGTTCTAATGCTTCTTAAAACGCGATTTCGCATCTCATTTCTATGTTTCATGGTAAGATATAATATGATTTGCGAAGTGTTATGTATTCCTCGTCTACACTTCAAATGAATGTAAATGCGACACTTCCTTGCAAGGAAATAGCGTTTGCAGATGTCTACGTATCGAAGCAATAGAGTTCAAATGCTTCTTAAAACGATATATTGCATCTCATATCTATGTTTCATGATAAGATATAATATTCATTGCGAAGTGTTATGCATTCCTCGTCTACGATTAAAATGAATGAAAATGCGACACTTCCTTGCAAGGAAATAGCGTTTGCAGATGTCTACGTATCGTAGCAATAGAGTTCTAATGCTTCTTAAATCGCGATATCGCATCTCATTTCTATGTTTCATGGTAAGATATAATATGATTTGCGAAGTGTTATGTATTCCTCGTCTACACTTCAAATGAATGTGAATGCGACACTTGCTCGCTAGGAAAGAGCGTTTGCAGATGTCTGCGTATCGTAGCAGTAGAGTTCTAATGCTTCTTAAAACGCGATATCGCATCTCATTTCTATGTTTCATGGTAAGATAAAACATGATTTGCGAAGTGTTATGTGTTCCTCGTCTACACTTCAAATGAATGTGAATGTGACTTCCTCGCTAGGAAATGGCGTTTGCAGATGTCTACGTATCGAAGCAATAGAGTTCAAATGCTTCTTAAAACGAGATATTGCATCTCATATCTATGTTTCATGATAAGATATAATATTCATTGCGAAGTGTTATGCATTCCTCGTCTACGATTAAAATGAATGAAAATGCGACACTTCCTTGCAAGGAAATAGCGTTTGCAGATGTCTACGTATCGTAGCAATAGAGTTCTAATGCTTCTTAAATCGCGATATCGCATCTCATTTCTATGTTTCATGGTAAGATATAATATGATTTGCGAAGTGTTATGTATTCCTCGTCTACACTTCAAATGAATGTGAATGCGACACTTCCTCGCTAGGAAAGAGCGTTTGCAGATGTCTGCGTATCGTAGCAGTAGAGTTCTAATGCTTCTTAAAACGCGATATCGCATCTCATTTCTATGTTTCATGGTAAGATATAATATGATTTGCGAACTGTTATGTATTCCTCGTCTACACTTCAAATGAATGTAAATGCGACACTTTCTTGCAAGGAAATAGCGTTTGCAGATGTCTACGTATCGAAGCAATAGAGTTCTTATGATTCTTAAAACGCGATATCGCATCTCATTTCCATGTTTCATGGTAAGATATAATATGATTTGCGAACTGTTATGTATTCCTCGTCTACACTTCAAATGAATGTAAATGCGACACTTCCTTGCAAGGAAATAGCGTTTCCAGATGTCTACGTATCGAAGCAATAGAGTTCAAGTGCTTCTTAAAACGAGATATTGCATCTCATATCTATGTCTCATGATAAGATATAATATTCATTGCGAAGTGTTATGCATTCCTCGTCTACGATTCAAATGAATGAAAATGCGACACTTCCTTGCAAGGAAATAGCGTTTGCAGATGTCTACGTATCGTAGCAATAGAGTTCTAATGCTTCTTAAAACGCGATATCGCATCTCATTTCTATGTTTCATGGTAAGATATTATATGATTTGCGAACTGTTGTGTATTCCTCGTCTACGAATCAAATGAATGAAAATGCGACACTTCCTTGCAAGGAAATAGCGTTTGCAGATGTCTACGAATCGAAGCAATAGAGTTCAAATGCTTCTTAAAACGCGATATCGCATCTCATTTCTGTGTTTCATGGTAAGATATATTATGATTTGCGAAGTGTTATGTATTCCTCGTCTACACATCAAATGAATGTAAATGCGACACTTCCTTGCAAGGAAATAGCGTTTGCAGATGTCTACGTATCGTAGCAATAGAGTTCTTATGATTCTTAAAACGCGATATCGCATCTCATTTCTATGTTTCATGGTAAGGTATAATATGATATGCGAAGTGTTATGTATCCGTCGTCTACACTTCAAATGAATGTAAATGCGACACTTCCTTGCAAGGAAATAGCGTTTGCAGATGTATACGTATCGTAGCAATAGAGTTCTTATGATTCTTAAAACGCGATATCGCATCTCATTTCTACGTGTCATGGTAAGATATTATATGATTCGCGAACTGTTGTGTATTCCTCGTCTACACTTCAAATGAATGTAAATGCGACACTTCCTCGCTAGGAAATAGCGTTAGCAGATGTCTGCGTATCGTAGCAGTAGAGTTCTAATGCTTCTTAAAACGCGATATCGCATCTCATTTCTATGTTTCATGGTAAGATATAATATGATTTGCGAACTGTTATGTATTCCTCGTCTACACTTCAAATGAATGTAAATGCGACACTTCCTTGCAAGGAAATAGCGTTTGCAGATGTCTACGTATCGAAGCAATAGAGTTCAAATGCTTCTTAAAACGAGATATTGCATCTTATATCTATGTTTCATGATAAGATGTAATATTCATTGCGAAGTGTTATGCATTCCTCGTCTACGATTCAAATGAATGAAAATGCTACACTTCCTTGCAAGGAAATAGCGTTTGCAGATTTCTACGTATCGTAGCAATAGAGTTCTAATGCTTCTTAAAACGCGATATCGCATCTCATTTCTATGTTTCATGGTAAGATAGAATATGATTTGCGAAGTGTTATGTATTCCTCGTCTACACATCAAATGAATGTAAATGCGACACTTCCTTGCAAGGAAATAGCGTTTGCAGATGTCTACGTATCGTAGCAATAGAGTTCAAATGCTTCTTAAAACGAGATATTGCATCTTATATCTATGTTTCATGATAAGATATAATATTCATTGCGAAGTGTTATGCATTCCTCGTTACGATTCAAATGAATGAAAATGCGACACTTCCTTGCAAGGAAGTAGCGTTTTGCAGATGTCTACGTATCGTAGCAATAGAGTTCTAATGCTTCTTAAAACGCGATATCGCATCTCATTTCTATGTTTCATGGTAAGATAGAATATGATTTGCGAAGTGTTATGTATTCCTCGTCTACACATCATATGAATGTAAATGCGACACTTCCTTGCAAGGAAATAGCGTTTGCAGATGTCTACGTATTCGTAGCAATAGAGTTCAAAATGCTTCTTAAAACGAGATATTGCATCTTATATCTATGTTCCATGATAAGATATAATATTCATTGCGAAGTGTATGCATTCCTCGTCTACGATTCAAATGAATGAAAATGCGACACTTCCTTGCAAGGAAATAGCGTTTGCAGATGTCTACGTTCGTAGCAATAGAGTTCTCATGCTTCTTAAAACGCGATATCGCATCTCATTTCTATGTTTCATGGTAAGATAGAATATGATTTGCGAAGTGTTATGTATTCCTCGTCTACACATCAAATGAATGTAAATGCAACACTTACTTGCAAGGAAATAGCGTTTGCAGATGTCTACGTATCGTAGCAATAGAGTTCTTATGATTCTTAAAACGCGATATTGCATCTCATTTCTATGTTTCATGGTAAGATATAATATGATTTGCGAAGTGTTATGTATTCCTCGTCTACACTTGAAATGAATGTAAATGCGAACACTTCTATGCAAGGAAATAGCGTTTGCAGATGTCTACGTATCGTAGCAATAGAGTTCTTATGATTCTTAAAACGCGATATCGCATCTCATTTCTATGTTTCATGGTAAGATATAATATGATTTGCCGAGTGTTATGTATTCCTCGTCTACACTTCTAATGAATGTAAATGCGACACTTCTTTGCAAGGAAATAGCGTTTGCAGATTGTCTACGTATCGTTGCAATAGAGTTCTTATGATTCTTAAAACGCGATATCGCATCTCATTTCTATGTTTCATGGTAAGATATAATATGGTTTGCGGAGTGTTATGTATCCTCGTCTACACTTCAAATGAATGTAAATGCGACACTTCCTTGCAAGGAAATAGCGTTTGCAGATGTCTACGTATCGTAGCAATAGTGTTCTTATGATTCTTAAAACGCGATATCGCATCTCATTTCTATGTTTCATGGTAAGATATAATATGATTTGCGAAGTGTTATATATTCCTCGTCTACACATCAAATGAATGTAAATGCGACACTTCTTTGCAAGGAAGTAGCGTTTTGCAGATATCTACGTATCGTAGCAATAGTGTTCTTATGGTTCTTAAAACGCGATATCGCACCTCATTTCTAAGTTTCAATGGTAAGATATAATATGATTTGCGAAGTGTTATGTACTCCTCGTCTACACTTCAAATGAATGTAAATGCGACACTTCCTTGCAAGGAAATAGCGTTTGCAAATGTCTACCTATCGTAGCTGTAGTGTTCTAATGCTTCTTAGAACGCGATTGTGGCATCTCATTTCTATGTTTCATGGTAAGATATAATATGATTTGCGAACTGTTATGTATTCCTCGTCTACACTTCAAATGAATGTAAATGCGACACTTCCTTGCAAGGAAATAGCGTTTGCAGGTGTCTACGTATCGAAGCAATAGAGTTCAATTGCTTCTTAAAACGAGATATTGCATCTCATATCTATGTTTCATGATAAGATATAATATTCATTGCGAAGTGTTATGCATTCCTCGTCTACGATTCAAATGAATGTAAATGCGACACTTCCTTGCAAGGAAACAGCGTTTGCAGATGTCTACGTATCGTAGCAATAGAGTTCTAATGCTTCTTAAAACGCGATATCGCATCTTCATTCCTATGTTTCATGGTAAGATATAATATGATTGCGAAGTGTTATGTATTCCTCGTCTACACTTCAAATGAATATGAAAGCGACACTTCCTCGCTAGGAAATAGCGTTTGCAGATGTCTGCGTTTCGTAGCAGTAGAGTTCTAATGATTCTTAAAACGCGATATCGCATCTCATTTCTATGTTTCATGGTAAGATATAATATGATTTGCGAAGTGTTATGTATTCCTCGGCTACACTTCAAATGAATGTAAATGCGAACACTTCTTTGCAAGGAAATAGCGATTGCAGATGTCTACGTATCGTAGCAGTAGAGTTCTTATGATTCTTAAAACGCGATATCGCATCTCATTTCTATGTTCGTGGTAAGATATAGTATGATTTGCAAAGTGTTATGTATTCTTCGGTCTACACATCAAATGAATGTAAATGAGACACTTCCTTGCAAGGAAATAGCGTTTGCAAATGTCTACGTATCGTAGCAATAGAGTTCTAATGCTTCTTAAAACGAGATATTTGCATCTCGTATCTATGTTTCATGATAAGATATAATATTCATTGCGAAGTGTTATGCATTCCTCGTCTACGATTCAAATGAATGTAAATGCGACACTTCCTTGCAAGGAAATAGCGTTTGCAGATGTCTAGCTAATCGTAGCAATAGAGTTCTTGTGATTCTTAGAACGCTATATTGCATCTCATTCTTACGTTTCATGGTAAGATATAATATGATTTGCGAAGTGTTATGTATTCCTCGTCTACACTTCAAATGAATGTAAATGCGACACTTTCTTTGCTAGGAAATAGCGTTTGCAAATGTCTACCTATCGTAGCAATAGTGTTCTAATGCTTCTCAAAACGCGATATCGCATCTCATTTCTATGATTCATGGTAAGATATAATATGATTTGCGAAGTATCATGTATTCCTCGTCTACACTTCAAATCAATGTAAATGCGACACTTCTCTTGCTAGGAAATAGCGATTGCAGATGTCTACGTATCGTAGCAATAGAGTTCGTATGATTCTTAAAACGCGATATCGCATCTCATTTCTATGTTTCATGGTAAGATATAACCATGATTGCGAAGTGTTATGTATTCCTCGTCTACACTTCAAATGAATGTGAATGCGATACTTCCTCGCTAGGAAATAGCGTTTGCAGATGTCTACGTATCGTAGCAATAGCTTTCTAATGCTTCTTAAAGCGCGATATCGCATCTCATTTCTATGTTTCATGATAAGATATAATATGATTTGCGAAGTGTCCATGTATTCCTCGTCTACACATCAAATGAATGTAAATGCGACACCTCCTTGCAAGGAAATAGCGTTTGCAGATGTCTACGTATCGAAGCAATAGAGTTCAAGTGCTTCTTAAAACGCGATATCACATCTCATTCCTATGTTTCATGGTAAGATATAATATGATTGCGAAGTATCATGTATCCTCGTCTACACTTCAAATGAATGTAAATGCGGACACTTCCTTGCATGGAAATAGCGTTAGCAGATATCTACGTATCGAAGCAATAGAGTTCAAGTGCTTCTTAAAACGCGATATCACATCTCATTCCTATGTTTCATGGTAAGATATAATATGATTTGCGAAGTATCATGTATTCCTCGTCTACACTTCAATGAATGTAAATGCGACACTTCCTTGCATGGAAATAGCGTTAGCAGATATCTACGTATCGAAGCAATAGAGTTCAAATGCTTCTTAAAACGAGATATTGCATCTCATATCTATGTTTCCTGATAAGATATAATATTCATTGCGAAGTGTCATGTATTCCTCGTCTACGATTCAAATGAAAGTAAATGCGACACTTCCTTGCAAGGTAGTAGCGATTGCACATGTCTACGTATCGTAGCAATAGAGGTTCATAATCATTCTTAAAAAGCGATATCGCATCTCATTTCTATGTTTCATGGTAAGATACAATATGATTTGCGAAGTGTTATGTATTCCTCGTCTACACTTCAAATGAATGTGAATGTGACACTTCCTCGCTAGGAATAGCATTTGCAGATGTCTGCGTATCGTAGCAATAGAGTTCTTATGATTCTTAAAACGCGATATCGCATCTCATTTCTATGTTTCGTGGTAAGATATAGTATGATTTGCGAAGTGTTATGTATTCTTCGTCTACACATCAAATGAATGTAAATAGACACTTCCTTGCAAGGAAATAGCGTTTGCAGATGTCTACGTATCGTAGCAATAGAGTTCTAATGCTTCTTAAAACGAGATATTGCATCTCGTATCTATGTTTCATGATAAGATATAATATTCATTGCGAAGTGTTATGCATTCCTCGTCTACGATTCAAATGAATGTAAATGCGACACTTCCTTGCAAGGAAATAGCGTTTGCAGAGTCTACGTATCGTAGCAATAGAGTTCTTGTGATTCTGAGACGCTATATTGCATCTCATTTTTACGTTTCATGGTAAGATATAATATGATATGCGAAGTGGTTATGTATTCCTCGTCTACACTTCAAATGAATGTAAATGCGACACTTCTTTGCAAGGAAATAGCGTTTGCAGATGTCTGCGTATCGTAGCAGTAGAGTTCTAATGCTTCTTAAAAAGGCGATATTGCATCTCATTTCTATGTTTCATGGTAAGATATAATATGATTTGCGAAGTGTTATGTATTCCTCGTCTACACTTCAAATGAATGTAAATGCGACACTTCTTTGCTAGGAAATAGCGTTTGCAAATGTCTACCTATCGTAAGCAATAGTGTCTAATGCTTCTCAAAACGCGATATCGCATCTCATTTCTATGATTCATGGTAAGATATAATATGATTTGCGAAGTATCATGTATTCCTCGTCTACACTTCAAATCAATGTAAATGCGACACTTCCTTGCTAGAAATAGCGATTGCAGATGTCTACGTATCGTAGCAATAGAGTTCATATGATTCTTAAAACGCGATATCGCATCTCATTTCTATGTTTCATGTAAGATATAACATGATTTGCGAAGTGTTATGTATTCCTCGTCTACACTTCAAATGAATGTGAATGCGATACTTCCTCGCTAGGAAATAGCGATTGCAGATGTCTACGTATCGTAGCAATAGCTTTCTAATGCTTCTTAAAGCGCGATATCGCATCTCATTTCTATGTTTCATGATAAGATATAATATGATTTGCGAAGTGTCTTGTATTCCTCGTCTACACATCAAATGAATGTAAATGCGACACCTCCTTGCAAGGAAATAGCGTTTGCAGATGTCTACGTATCGAAGCAATAGAGTTCAAGTGCTTCTTAAAACGCGATATCACATCTCATTCCTATGTTTCATGGTAAGATATAATATGATTTGCGAAGTATCATGTATTCCTCGTCTACACTTCAAATGAATGTAAATGCGACACTTCCTTGCATGGAAATAGCGTTAGCAGATATCTACGTATCGAAGCAATAGAGCTCAAATGCTTCTTAAAACGAGATATTGCATCTCATATCTATGTTTCCTGATAAGATATAATATTCATTGCGAAGTGTCATGTATTCCTCGTCTACGATTCAAATGAAAGTAAATGCGACACTTCCTTGCAAGGTAGTAGCGATTGCACATGTCTACGTATCGTAGCAATAGAGTTCATATCATTCTTAAAAAGTGATATCGCATCTCATTTCTATGTTTCATGGTAAGATAAAACATGATTTGCGAAGTGTTATGTGTTCCTCGTCTACACTTCAAATGAATGTGAATGTGACTTCCTCGCTAGGAAATAGCGTTTGCAGATGTCTGCGTATCGTAGCAGTAGAGTTCTAATGCTTCTTAAAACGCGATATCGCATCTCATTTCTATGTTTCATGGTAAGATACAATATGATTTGCGAAGTGTTATGTATTCCTCGTCTACACTTCAAATGAATGTGAATGTGACACTT